>NW_010921699.1:42089-101954 GCF_000633955.1 Camelina sativa | reverse complement strand
AAAAAAAAAAAAAAAAAAAAAAAAACTTATCAAGTTTGTGATTCTGGTTGGTTATAAAATCTTAAAATACCATTAAAACACACACACACATATATATATATATATGTTATGATATACAATTTGTGTAGTAAAAGTTCCAAAACACGACGAATCTTATAATATATAAAGGGTTTACTTATGAAACTTAATCTTTCTGACAGCCACAGATGCATAGATATTGTGTGTGGATGAAGTTAAGAGGGGCTAGTCGGAAGAATAAAATCAGAAATTTTATTTAAAAAAAAAAAAAAGTGAAGAGGGTCTAATTATCTAGTTTAACCCATAAAAAAAGGATATGAAACAAAAATTAAAGGGTTTTCCTTAGCATTAGTTGTCTTAATTCTAGGAAAAAAAAATGTATTCACGCCATTACAATTATCATTTTATTGCCATCTCAGGTGCCCATATTCTTGATGCACACATCAGTTTTCATCACTGGCCTTGTGTTTTCGGCATACTTTTCGTGGAGATTGACCATCGTGGCCATCCCAACACTTGCTCTTCTTCTAATCCCAGGGTTGATCTATGGAAAATATCTTGTTAATTTATCAAAGAAATCTTTCAAAGAACACACGAAAGCAAACTCCATTATAGAACAGGCTCTAAGCTCCATCAAGACCATTCTTTCGTTCACGGCCGAGACTCAAATCATCAAGAAATATTCAAAGGTCTTGGAAAGGCACAAGAAGCTTGGGTTAAAGCAAGGTCTTGCCAAAGGTTTGGCAGTGGGAAGCTCAGGGATTTCATTCACCATTTGGGCTTTTCTTGCTTGGTACGGAAGCAGATTAGTGATCCACAAACAAGAAACCGGTGGCCGCATTTATGCAGCTGGAATCTCCTTTGTCTTGAGTGGCATGTAAGTAATTAAGTGAATCCTTGCATAGTCTCTACATTGCATGAAATAATAAATAATGTTTGTAAATGTATAAATGGTGTAGCTCTCTGGGGACGGCACTAACTGAAATAAGATATGTTTCGGAGGCATCAGTTGCCGCAGCTAGAATATGTTCAAGGATTGATAGAATTTCAGAGATAGATGGTGAGGATACAGCAAAAGGATTCATACCAGAGGTGAAAATGAAGGGCAGACTTGAGTTTGAGCATGTAACCTTCATATATCCTTCTCGTCCAAAATCCGTAGTTCTCAAGAACTTCACTATCACAGCTGATGTTGGAGAAAGCGTAGCTCTGATGGGAGCTAGTGGAAGTGGTAAATCGACAGTGATTGCATTGCTGCAAAGGTTTTATGATCCATGTGAGGGGTTTGTGAGGATCGATGGGTTTGACATAAAGACTCTTCAGTTAAAATGGTTGAGAGGACACATTGGTGTCGTGAGTCAAGATCATGCTTTATTTGGAACGTCCATAAGGGAAAATATAATGTTTGGGAAAGATAATGCATCAATGGATGAAGTTATTTCAGCTGCAAAGACAGCAAATGCTCATGGGTTTATTACACAGTTACCGAATGGTTATGATACCCATGTATGTATTTGAGAGTGTGGATTTCTTTTACAAGATTATTATAAATTTGTGTATTTGGTTGGTTATAACGTCGACATGAAAACAGGTGGGTGATCGCGGGGCACTTTTATCAGGAGGTCAGAAACAACGAATTGCAATTGCACGGGCAATTATTAGAAACCCAGTGATTTTACTTCTAGATGAAGCAACAAGTGCATTAGATGGTGAATCTGAGACATTGATTCAAAACGCACTTGATCAAGTAGCCATGGGACGAACCACACTGGTAAATCAAACTTTTCTCAAGCTCATATATGTATGTGTATCTATTTAATTATTTTTGTAATAGTATGCTTCTATCGTGTAACAGGTGGTAGCGCATAAGCTTTCAACAATTAGAGGAGCGAATATCATTGCCATGTTAGAAAATGGTTCTGTTAAAGAAGTAGGTTCGCATGAAGATTTGATGATGAAGAACAACCATTATGCAAAACTCGTAAAACTTCAAAGGCAATTGACCCATGAACAACGACAAGATCTTAGCGATGGTAATAAAAATCCAGAGATAGGACAACATTGGCCTACTAAGAAAAGTATTAGTAGGCTAAGCATATGGTCATCTCCTGATCTCATTGTTTCTCCTCTATCATTGGAGAGCATTCACACAATCAAAGTCGATGATAATATCCCTTCTGCTTCATTCACTAGACTTATTCCAATGGTTTCTCCTGAGTGGAAGTCTTCTCTTGTCGGTTGCATATCAGCTGCAACATTTGGTGCAATCCAACCGGTTTACGCCTTAACCATTGGCGGTATGATCTCTGCATTTTTTGCAAAAAACTCACAAGAAATGGAGGATAAGATACGCATTTACTCCATAATCTTCACTTCCCTCACCTTTCTCTCCATCTCCCTTAATCTCCTTCAGCATTATAGTTTTGCCAAAATGGGTGAAAGGCTAATGCAAAGGCTTCGCTTGAAAATGCTCGAAAAAATCTTTACCTTTGAACCTGCCTGGTTTGATATGGAAGAGAACTTTAGTGGTGAGCTTTCTTCAAGGCTTAGTAATGAAGCGTCCATTGTCAAGTCCTTAGTAGCCGACAGAATATCCTTGCTTGTCCAGACCGTTTCAGGTGTGACAATTGCGATGATCATAGGTCTTCTACTTTCCTGGAAACTCGCGTTGGTCATGATCGCTGTTCAGCCTCTCTCTATCCTCTGCTTCTACACCAGAAAAGTTTTGCTCTCCAACATTTCCTTCAATTATGACTATGCACAAAACCGTAGCTCACAGATTGCATCAGAAGCTATTTACAACCACAAAATTGTTACATCCTTAGGGTCCACGAAGAAGATCATTGAAATATTTGATAAGGCTCAATATGATGCGAAAAGAAAGGGTAAGAAGGCAACATGGCTCGCAGGCTTTGGGATGGGGTCAGCACAATGCCTAACCTTCTTCACATGGGCATTAGACTTTTGGTATGGAGGAGTGTTGGTTCAAAAGGGGGAAATCTCAGCTGGGGATGTATTCAAAACGTTCTTTGTTTTAGTAAGCACCGGTAAAGTTATTGCGGAAGCAGGAAGCATGACTTCTGACCTTGCCAAGGGCTCTGCCGCCATTTCTTCTGTTTTCCGTATCCTTGATCGTCCTTCATCTCAAGTAAGTTACAAACATCTTTTTTCATCTTGTAATGTTGAACATAGTTTCTAGGAACTATATATTCGTCGTATATTATTGATTAATTAATGCTACATGAAGGAAAACATAAACCATGGAGCAAAAATTGAGACAATACTAGGGGGAATAGAAATGAAAAATATTGATTTCGCGTACCCTAACCGGCCTAGTATTACGGTGCTTCGAAATTTTTCCTTGGACATCAAGCCTGGGACAAGCATTGGATTGGTTGGTACATCAGGATGCGGTAAATCAACAGTGGTAGCTTTGATTCAACGCTTCTATGATGTGGAAATAGGTTGTGTGAAAATAGACAGTGTGGATTTGAAAGATATAGATATAAAATGGTATAGAAAACATACTGCTTTAGTTAGCCAAGAGCCAGTTATTTACTCTGGAAGTATCCGAGAAAATATTATACTCGGACGACCGGAAGCGACCGAGGATGAGGTTGTAGGCGCTGCTCAAGCCGCCAATGCTCACGATTTTATCTCGTAAGTATGATTCTATTTTTACTAGTAAAAACAGTATTATTTGAATCCTCCTAACGGTTTGGCTAGTAGTTTGATTTATAGGTTTCTTTAAAGTCTATTAGAGTTCAAAACTAATGATCGTAATTGAAAGATTTAACAATAATATTTTTCCATATTTTTAGTTATATTATCTTTCACTTTTTTTTTTTCAATTCTCTTTATGCTTTTTGTTTTCTTCTACTAAAGGGCAATGGAGAAAGGATATGAAACCGAATGTGGAGAAAGAGGAATACAACTTTCTGGTGGTCAAAAACAGAGAATAGCTATTGCTAGAGCCTTTTTGAGAAATCCTATAATACTCCTACTTGATGAGGTTACGAGCTCCTTAGATTCTAACTCAGAGCATGAAGTTCAGGACGCTCTAGCTAGGATCATGGCTAGCCGGAAGATGACTACTGTAGTAGTGGCCCACCGCCTCAACACACTGAAAAACTTGGATTGTATCACGGTGATCGCAGATGGAACTGTAGTGGAGACAGGAAGTTACGACCTCTTGAAAAATATTGGAGGCCAGTTCTCTAAACTTGTACATGCTCATGATCTTATATCTTGAAGATTTTCTCTAAAAAATTAAGTAATTACTACTAACTGTATAAAGTTATATTAAAAAATTTAATATGAAAATTAGATACCTTTAAATGTGTCACAATATCCAAAACCATATATAAAAATTTACCCTTTAAATTTAAATTGCACTAAATAATATAACTGAGTTTTAGTGATCAAATATATCGGAAGAGAAAAACTTATGTTTTATTGGGCATTATAAAAATACAATATGTTATTGGTTTTTCCAAAAACAAATAAAATATTATTTACATTGCCTTCAAAAAATAAGAGTTATAGAGCTTTTCCACTTTATTAAATAAAGCTTAATTTTCAAAATTAGTAACTCATATGATCTTGACATGTGTCAAGTCCTTTTATAAAATTTTAACAAAACTAAAATGAAAATATACAGCAAATTAAAAATTCTAAGTTAGTAACTCATATGATCGTGATATTTCAAATTTATCGATAAGATTTTGAGACGTGTAAAAATCAATTATAAAAAGATATATACAACAAATTAAAAATCATAAGTTAGTAACATATATGATCACAACATGTTTTAAGTCTATCATTATTCAATATTTTGATATGTGTAAATGAAATTATGAAAAGAAACTAACTATACAACAGACTAAACGTCTTAATAATATAAGGATTACTATTACTATTTTTGAAAATATATGAAACAGAAAATAATAGAGTAAATTACTAATTCTGATAAGAAAATAATTGCAATTATTACCTTTTGTAACTATATATTAAAACGGAAATTATACCAAAAAAAAACTGATTAAAACATATACAAAAGAAAAAATCTTATTATATAAAGCTTGATGTCAAAGTTACTCATTAACAAGATCATGACACGTGTCAAATATATTGATTAGATGTCGACATGTGTCAAATTTTTCAAAAGCTTGATGTCAAAGTTACTCATTAACAAAATCATTACACGTGTCAAATATATTGATTAGATATTGACACGTGTCAAATTTTTCAAAAAATTAGATTTACAGAATTACTCATTAACAAGATCGTGACACGTGTCACATATATTGATTAGATGTTGACACGTGTCAAAATTTTCAAAAAATTAGATTTACAGAATTTTACATGTTTATATTTTAAAATTTTTATTTTTCTAAATCAAAAAGGAAAACTAACAAAATCAATATATTTTTCATTGTATGCTAATTATATTATATGTGTGTTCTTAATAAAATTTATCATGTGTAAGCAAAAACTTAATTTATTAAACATGTATATTAATTAATAAATAATAAATAACAAAGTTAAAAGAATAACATAAGTTATTTTAACATAATTTTAGTCAAATATAAATTGTATTTATCGTTGTAATATATTTTTTTATTGTATGAGATAATATAAATCTTATGAGATAATATGTAAATTTTTATTGTAAGTAAGTACACAAAACCTTGAAAGAATAATGAACTTAAAAAAAAATTCAATAGATGATGTGTATTAGTATAGTTTTACATGTTTTACTTTAAATATTTTAATGCATGTAGTAATATGAGAAACCTGAAAAGAAAATAGAAAAAATGAGTTTGTAGGTATGAATTTTTGTTTAATTGATGAAAATTGACAAAATATTACTTATGAAATTATGACATATAGAACAATAATATTTAGGATATTTTTGGATTCCAAAAATTTTGTGGATGTTAAATGATTTTTTGATTATTTTTATTGTTAAATTTAAAATACTAACCAATATACATATTAGTAATTTTTAATGTTTAATTTTATAATTTCAACACATGTATTTTTGTAATGCACATGTCAAAACATAAGATAATTCAAAATAAATTATAATTTATAGGAATGAATCCTCAGTTATTTGATGAGAATGTATTTATAGCTTTATACATGTTTTATTTTATAAATTTCACTCATGTAAAATTGATTAAGACATGAGGTAAAAGTAGTACTTATGAGATAACAACATAACAAATATATCTTAAAAAATGTTGATTCAGTTTTTTTGCGAATTACATTTTGTTAATTTTTATTTGTATTTTCCATTCTTACTAAGATATATATTTGATATGATGTATTAATTACGTTTGATATAAAATATTTATTTCATGCATTAAGATGAAATGTGTAATTAAAATTAAAATATGGTTTATTATGATGGTATAGATTTTTAAATAGTACTCTTTTTCCTATAAGAGTTTTTGGGTAAAAAAAGCACAAACATTAATAAACAATAAATATTATGTCATTTATAAAACTTCAACCAACAGAAAAATATACTGCATAGTTTAAATAGTCATAAATTGTTATATTAATAAAAATTATACACAGAAATTTGAGAAAATATTATAAAATAGAGTCAAAAAAGCCTTAAAATTCTTATATAATGGAACTGAGAGAGTATTAAAATGAAATATGAGAGGTTCATATTCAATATTAAAATGTTACAAGATAAAATCTAAAAACATGTACATTACTACTTAATTATTCTTAATATTTTTTTCAAATTTTTACCCGCGTAATAACTCGGGCCTCATCTAGTGTTATATAAAGTTTGATGTTTTAAAATGAAAAACTAACATAATTGCGACACATGTCAATAAGTTGATCATATTTTAATGCATCTAACCCTTGAAATTTTGATTTCTCAATAAAGTTTTACGTAGTCTTGGGCAAATAAACCGAACCAAAATCTCGGTTTCGGTTCAAGTTCGGTTAGTGGGAAATAACTGACTGGATAGTGTTTCAACTATCCATGGATATCGGTTATTAACCGAACCAAACCGATATCCATTCGGTTATCTGAATCAAACTGAACTCATATTAAAAATATGTTTAACACAGAGAATTCACAGAAAAGAAAGGAAAATAGTCTTGTCTACAACCAAAGGAATATAGGGGAGTCTACAACAGATAGATAAGGTGAGTCTTAAGAAACAATTTCAAAACAACCAACGCAAATAGAGGTCTCATGACAAAGAAACTCGATCAAAACATAATTTTCAAGGACATCGACTCGGTTATGAAGACACACCCCCACCTCCTTCAGTTTGGCAATTTCGTTTGTCTTGTCCTTAAGCTGCAACTTCAATTAATAGATTTGATTATAATGGAGTTCAAATTCGCTCAATCTCTCCCAATGCTTATCAACATCCTTCCTTAAGCTGTTGGTCTCTTCTTTAATGGCATCAACCCAAATTTTTCGCTTGTACAAGCCATCATCCTGCAAAATATATCAACGAACACACATTCAATCATTAACTTGTTTAATATGAACACGCATTAATCTTATTTGACTTACCTCATACTTAACGCAAGTAAACCATCTCTTTTTCTCTGTATCAGTTGGAGGGATCTCTTCAACAATTTGTTCACCACATAGGCATAGTAGAGGCATGCCCAAATCACCATCGGCTATGGATGTTCGCCACTCGTCTAACTTCTGCTCCCTCTTCTGATATGCATAGTATGGATCTGCCTCCAATTCTCCATGGTTTGAGAAGAGAAATTAGAGATCGAGATCGAGAATGAGATGAGAGAGAGAGAGCGAATCTTAAAATTGAGGAGAGAGAATGAGTGGATGAAAAATGAAACGAAGAAGGAAATACTAGATTATTTTGTGAAAAAAAATAGAGTTTTATTGTCACCTATACAATTATGTGTGTTCACACTTAGAGGGGGTATTAAACTTGTATTTTGGAAGATTTTAGAGTATTCTTAAAATCACTTGTTATTCAATTGATGATTTTTAATAATCTTCTAAAATCCTATGTTATTCAATTTGGAATCTATGTAAAATCATTTAAAATAATTTACAATCTCTTGTTATTCAATCAATGATTTACAAAACTTATTTAAAACTAGGTTAAACCCGCGCTACGCCGCGGGATTGGTTTATTATTTTTTTCTGATTTCAAGATGTAATATATATGTTCTTTGATATCAAACTTCATAAGTTTTTGATTATTCAATGGTTATTTTTTATTTTTAGTATTATTTTTATTTTCATATGATACTTGAGTTTTTTATTTCATAAATTTAGTTTTTACATATATTTTAAATTTTATTATGTTAAGAAATAAGTTTTTGTTTCTTTGACTTGAAAATTATATTCTTCTCTTACTAAAACAATACTGAATATTTTGGATGTTAATATATAGTTAATCCAAAATGTTTGGTTTTCATTAAACCAAAAAATTAGATATATATTTGAAAAATTAAAGTATCTTCCATTGAAATTAAAATTGCATTTTTAATTCCACAATGAAACTTTATTTCTTAGCTTACAAAATGAAAGTTATCTTGCACATCTTTATTTTTTAATTTCTTACAATCAATGTAAGGAGAATGTTTACAGGCAGGACATAGAAATAAGATACAAAGTTTGTATGAAGCATAATAATCGGTTCCTTTGCTAAGCGATCCAAACTTGAATTCAAACTATAAACAAATATCATATGTATATAAAACTCAACCAAGTAGAAGATATTATTTAAGTGGACATCAGTTGCAAGCTCACATTTGCTTCTCCTATATGCTTCTAAATTTGCTATTAACGTTCATCAGCTGTGTTGGTTAATTCTGATCGGGACCCGCTTCTAGACTACTGTGTTTTTCCTCATCCTTTATCTCACCAACAGATCTTCCTCTTCGGCATACTTTGCAGAGATCCGACACAAGCCACAGTCTCCACTTTACATGCATTATACAAACCCAGAAACACTCAGGTGAAACCATTTCTAATCAACTTCACTGTCACCACAATAGCCAGGTCTCAACACGATGGCCTCATGCTGTCAATAGTATTTCAGAAAAGACAAAGGTCTCTGACCTTGATGACAATAAGTTTGTGAGAATAGACCGTGCAAACAGCAGCAAAAGACAAAGAATATTCCAAGGAAAAAAAACTCAAACCTGAAGATAATAATGTTAAAGAGAATGAAAAATCAATAAAACAATTTTTAAATGTTCATTGTGTTTACAGAACTTGCGAATGTTTCTCATGTAGAATTTTATAAGCACACACAAATCTTGGATTTTAATGAGCCTCTCATAACCACCTGTTCTTCTACTGCGACTTTAGTTGGAATTTACGGAGATTGGTCACCTCAAGAGCAGGTTTAGTGCAACAAAGAGATTAGGAAGATACTTAAATATCCGTGCAACAATTAGCAATAAACAGATCTAAGATGAACTCTTAAGCTCAGCTTATGGTTTAGCAAGCGCTTATATATCTCTCTACCTTAACACCTTCGATCAACTGAGACTCCTTACAGGTTCAAAGAGAGGTTATGATCCGAAACAGAATGTAGAGTCTGGGAGACTCGCAGTCGTAGCTTGCTTTAGACATGTGACATAATCGGTTTGCAAGTTCATATGCAATACTTAATTACTGGAGAAAACAACTTCTCCTGGCCAGTTCATGATTACAAAAATATTTAGGAGCACAATATACATTATAAGATACTAACTGCGTCAACATAACGTCTAATACAAAACTCTGGCTAAAACTATCTAACGATCAGAAACTTCAAAAAATGATGAACAGCTACAGGCCTAGCCTGACTTGTCCACAACACGAAAGTAACTTCACCAACAAATACTAATTTGAAAATCATAATAAACCTAGATATGGAACCATTGTGAGAAGAAAACTTACATAAGTAACATATTCTGTGTTGCGTCTCCTAAGATGTAGGACTTGAAATTCGGCCACTGGTCTAATTTTGATGTCATCTTAGCCGATAAAACTCGGTTAAAATACACTCAGTTCCTTGAAAACAAAATGTGACACACAAAATCGAATACAAATTATGTTCTCTACATATTACCTTATCATCTATAGAATTACAAATGTTACACAGCTTTCTACCACACAAAAATAGCTCTCCTCTTTCACTGGAGCACTCATCTTTTTCTCCCTCGGATCTCTTCCAATTTCTAGATTCAAACACATCAATACAATCTCAAATTCACAGCCTAAAAATCTTCCTTACTCCCCAAAATTAAGAGACATAAAGAATAAAATTATGTTACGTGGGAACGAAACGTAGAAGAAGAAAAAACCCATCATCGTCGGATCTGATGAACATATTCTGGTGGATCGAAGAAGAAGAATTCCACCACAACCGATCGACCATCGATGGGGCTAACATCATCATCGGATCTGCTCAGATTGGTAGAGAGAGCCATGGCTAGGATCAGCAACAGAGTCGGACCCTGATATAAACGGCGCTGAAGGCATTCAACAGCGATCCACGGTATCACGACGACGAAGAAGAAATCGAGCCATTGATTAAACACTATCGTTTTCCTTTTGTTTAGTCCACGTAGAGTAAAATTATGTGAGATGAATTAATGTTATAATTTGATAGGATATAAATTTTTAGTAAGGTGTTAACATATGCTTCAGAGTTGAAGCTGAGGTGTCATGCTCTGGAGAGAAATACCTTTTTCTTTTATTGTAATGATCTATCGTTATTCAAAATATCACAATTTTTTTTAAGAAATGCTACTTTGAATGATTTTACCAGACTTTTATTTGTTTTTTAGTTGAAAAATATGAGTACCAAAATCATACGTTATGAGGTGGAATTTCTGAAGATTTCTTAAAACAGAAAAAAAAAAGCAGTCAACACAACCCAATCGACAACTCTAATCCCTGGTGAACCTGAAGCATCGTCTCTTTCTCTCTCTCAATATCGTAACTTCTCCTCCTGCAATCGATCGAATCCAATGGTCAATAGTAATCTTCCTTGAAGAATCATCAAGGTTTGTTTTCCCGATCCTCTATACAATCCTCCGAATCCTCCCTCTCTAGATTAATAAATCCTCGTTGGATCACTTAGTTCAATGGTGGCTGGTGAGTTCGGTGTTAGGTGAATGAAGAAGCTCTATTTCTTCCTCTTCTACTTCTTCAAGGTTGTTTTGTTCATTTTGTGCTTGAAGCAATCAAATTAGGGATAACAATGTCGTCTTCTACTTCTTTCTGAGTCATAACCTGTAAAGGTAAACAAAAAAGGGTTTTTGTTTTTTGTCCTCGTTTATGAAAGATTATATTTTTTGATTGAGTAATTCTTGTAGCGGTAGTGGCATGGCGTGCTGGTGAGCCATTGGTTATGGAGGAAGTTGAAGTGAATCCACCTCAACCTCTTGAGATCAGAATTAAAGTTGTTTGTACATCTCTCTATCGTAGTGATCTCTATGCTTAGGAATCTCAGGTTTATTTAATCTCTCTTTTTTCAATAAACCTTGTGTTGAATTTGGCTTGTACGAGTCTCTGATGGAGTCCAACTGTTAGAACTGGTTACACAACTAATAAAAATCCCCTCTCTTTATGTAAACGTCAAAATACTAGATTATCAACTGTAGAGAGAAGAACAATTGAATAATTTCCAGCTTACGTTACGTGTTTATTCTTTGTCTGGACTTACACAAATAATAAGCATGTACTTGTTAAAATCTTCAAAAGCTAAGTTAATGTGTCGAAGACAGGAATCTATGCCATAAGGATGCTCTCTATATCGGAATTATGCTACTGTAAGTCTTCTCCTTCATTATGTTTTTCTCTACCTTCAATGGACATGGTTGCGATTTGCTTCTCTGCTTTTCCTCGTTCATGTAGCTCTACTAGTCGTGTCTTCTCCAGTTCTTCAATTATTTCTGAGATTTTTCTATTAACTCGTTTAACCCTACTGATGTATCTCTCTCCAGGCTTTGTTATACAATTTCCAGAGCCTGCAAATTTTGGTAACGGTAGGAGCTTTGGCTATGGGATTCCAGCTCGAGTTTTTTTGCTGTGGATGCTCTCTGATATGGTCAAATTGTAATACCCTAATAATACTAACAACCTTGTAGTTGTAATACTCTAGGGGTCGAATCCACAGAGACTCTAGATCAGACAATAGACTTATTAATCTTGAAATTATGCTAAATCAAAATATTAAATTAAAAGCAATGCAGAAACAGAATTAAAAAGTGTTGTAAATTCAAAGGATCAAAGAGCTAGGCCCAGGGAATTTCTCAGGAAATTACAAAATATTAAATCAATAAATCAATAGGATTCAAGCAATTAAGATCAGATCTAGAACTCTAAACTCTTCTGTAAAATAAATCAGTTCTCACTGCAAATATTATCTAAATTTAAAACCAGAAAATCCAAATCTCTTTGTAAAATTCAAGGTTAAAAATCAGCTTTAAAAACAAGTTTAGATTGTTTTCACAAAATTATTAAATCAAATCTCTTTGCCGGAAATAATTTTGCTCATCAAAAGGTTTTATCAGGAAAATCAATTATACTCTCATATCTATTTATTTTCCTAGGTATTAATTCTAGGTGATCAATCAAGAATTAATATGAAGAACAACCTAAGATGAAGATCACAGAAGATAAGGAATCCTAAAAATAATAGATCTAATCAACCATAAAAACCCTATGAAAAACTCTGAACCTAACAAGCAAACTACTCAGACATATTCAATGAAGAACAAAACATTTTTTCTGAATAATAAGCAATTGAAATTAAGAAGTAAGAAAGGAGTTCAGGAATTCTTCTCTCGAATGAGTTCAGATCTCTCTCCCAAAAGCTCTCAATATTTCTTCTCTCAAAAAAGTTGCAGAAAATAACTTAGGTCTAAACAATGACCCAAAAATCCTATTTATATTCCTAAAATACGTCCAGGGACTAATGATGCAAATATGGAAAACTTTGGGGTAACTTTGTAAATCTTCAAAACTTGTGAGTAAACTTCTGATTCTTCTGTTGGATGATCCATCGATCGACACTATAACTTGCGTCGACCGATGCATATCTCTGAACTTATCTCCCAACTTAACAGCTTAGCCTCAATGCTTGATTAAGCTCCAAATCTTCCTATTTAGCTCCATTATGTTCCCTTCCATGCTAAATCATATAAAGACTCAAAAGACTCTAAAAATACCAAAAAGACTCTATAAATAAGACTTATATCATGGCTAAAAACACCTAAAAACCATGATATATCAACTCCCCCAGACTTAGCATTTGCTTGCCCTCAAGCAAAACATAAACTTAGCCCTGTGAAAGAGGTTTGAAAACGCAGGAACTCATTTCTTTTTAAAGTAATGTCATGATCATCCAAACCATAATCCATATGCTTAGCAGATAAATCCAAATCGAACTACCATGTACTTCTCCGTTGACATTCATAGCATCCCAAATTCAAACCAAATTCCACTACTTCCTCCATTAAGCCTCCATCGGTGGGTCTTATCAATTTGATCAATGTCAAGAACCTTCTAGACTCATTCTCGTACAATACCATAACAAGCAAGATATAACTTTTACCACATGTGGTACTCTTTCTCTCTCCCAGACTTATTCTATTTTTATCTTCCTTTGAGCTTTGCTTTGTTGTTTTTTTTTTTGCTATTCTTTTTTTATCAAAGTTGTGGGCGAATAATGGGGTAATCGGTAATTTACCTACCCCTCGCTTCCAAGCTTTGTGTGATCATTTGACTCAAGAGTAGAATAATGAGGTCACAGGTAATTTACCTACCTCTCTAAACTGATCAAAATCATCTCATCTTTTATTCACTCTTTTTTTTTTTTAACAAAGCTCTCAGGATTTTTTTTAACTTGAATAAGGGAGAGGAATACCAATTTTTTTTTCTGAAATCTTACTTGTCAGGTATGAACAAGGAGTCAAGCTCTATGAACATCAATCTCCTTGATGAGTTAAAAAGAAAAGTACATAAATTACCTCAGGCTTTTATGGATTCTGTTGGAAATTTAGATGTCTCTGGTTTACTGGTCAGCCATTGGATTTTTCATTAGTCAGATTTGTGGATTCAATCTGCAGCATTAATCAACCAAGGCAGTACACTAAAAAGAAAAATCATAGTTCCCAACAAAAATTTTGACTCAATAAAACAATTTTTTTTTTTTTGACTGGCGCTCAAAAACAAAAACGTAGTTAGTAACTGCCTCCCCCAGACTTAAACAACACTGTCCCGAGTCTTATCAAATAAGAGATTGGCGAAGAAAAATAAAAAAAAAACGAATATGTATTGAAATTGTGAACAAAATCGTGTTACCAAACCGAATATTCTGTGTCGACCGATGCTGATGGTGTGTCGGTCGATGCACTCTGCAGATGCAGAGAGTTCGAACATTACTCCTGAGTTAGCTGCGATTAATTTGTGTTTTTTTTTGTTCCTTGGATGTTAGCACTGCTAAGAATCACTCAAACACAAGATTAAACGCAACATGATAGATAGAAGTTCATAATTCAATACAAATTCAAACTCACTCAAAGCAAGAATTAAAATGACCCAAAGTGGTCTAGAAAAACCTATGAGTGGGTTGCCTCCCACTAAGCGCTTGTTTTCAGTCATTAGCTTGACTGTGTTGAAGCTCAGACGTCCGGTGGAGCAGAACGTGGCATTGAATGCTGTCGAGAGGAATGTCTCATCATCCAAGGTGGTGTATAAGCAGTAGATGAATGAGGTCTACCAAGGACATGAGGAACAGGACCAGGGCGAGACTTGGGTATGGTTGCTCTTTTTTTATTTCCTTTGATGGTCTTATTGGTGATAAGAGGAGGTTTGGATAAAGAAGATGTATACCTTGGTTTTACCTGAGGACTCTGGAGTGTGGAGGGGAAGTCTTATGTTTGGAAACAGGTTCATGACTTGGAGCATCAGTGTTGGACAAGGTTTGGCTCGGAAGAGGGGTGTCGACTGACACCCAGTTGGTGTCGATCGATACTGAGCCTGATGCTCGAATATCAGAAACTTTCTTCAACAGAAAAAGTCTGTCCATCAATAGTATGAGCCCTCCTCAGTTCATCCATCTCAAAGTTCATACTCAAATCTTCCACATTCAGTGTTATGCGTCCCTTCTTCACATCTATGATGGCACCAGCTATAGCCAAGAAAGATCTTCCTAAGATGAGTGGATCTTTAGGCTCTTTATCATCCTTTAACACCACAAAGTCAGTGGGAATCATGAAATCTCTAATCTTAATTGGAACATCCTCTAAGACACCTTCAGGAATTCTCTGTGATCTATCAGCTAAGATCAGAGATATCTTGATTGATTTGAATTCTGTCATCCTAAGTTTCACAGCAACAGAATGTGGCATCAAGTTGATACTAGAACCTAGATCACAGAGTTAGTGAGAAAATATTCCTGTGGAGATAGAGCAATCTAACACAAAACTTCCAGGATCTAGTAACTTCTTAGCAGTCCTACTCTGGATCATTCCACTCACTTTCTCAGAGACAACCCCCTCTTGCTTCTTCTCTTTCTTTTTCTGTGAGGGCTGGTTCAGCAGAATCGCATTGACATCCTTAGTTAGCAAAGTTCCTTCCTCAGGGCTCAAACCATTTGATGCCACTCTTTTAACATAGTGCTTAAGTGGTGGTGAAAGCTTTACTGCATCAATCAAAGGCATCTCAATCATCTCCATGTCCATCATTGCCTTGCATCTAGCATCTTCAATCTCCTGCTTGGACCTTCTTGGCTTAGGAAAAGGGACCTTAGGCTTGTACACCCTCTCAACAACTGCTGGAACCTGAGATTTTGTAACTTCTGCATATGTCTGAGATGAGTGTCGACCGACACCCAGTTGGTGTCGATCGACACCATCATCTGGAGTCGACAGATATGTCGATTTCTCTTCCGTTTCTGCAGAAACAATTTCACCATCATCTTCATCTCTCACTGATATGGCATTGCAAGCATGCTTGGGGTTTGACTCAGTTCGTCCAAGAAGAAAACCCTCTTGCCTCTTCACAGACCTAGCAGTCTGCGCAACCTGATTCTCCAGCTTCTTAACATGAATATTCAATGCATCAATTCTCCTAGTAATCTCATTGTAGACATTATCATCTTCCCATTGAATGTCACTGTTAACTGTTCTTGACCCTAAAGAAGCTGCTCAAGCATGGCTTTCATTCTACTCTCCGAAGAAGTCTTAGGAGGTGGAGACTGATAGGATGAGTTCCCATAGGTTCTTGTATAGCTGTTGTTCTGCTTCTGATAATCTGGGTTAGGAGTGTACCCTGAAGAGTTCCCACTGTAAGGTCTGTTGCCTTGCTGATTTCCAAACCGCCGACCTTGATTGCCATAGACATAGTTCATATCCTCTTCCTCTTGGTTTCCTTGAGCAGGTTCTGGCTCATATGTCTCAACTTCAGCAGCAAAATGAACAGATTTCTTACTCACAAAGAGATTGTGCACTGAATCCAGCTTAGCATTAACAGAAGCGAGCTAGTTTGCATCAAATCCTCCATGTAATCTCTTCCTTTCAGCATCAGCTCTCTTAGTACTGTTACTGGAGGCTACATTCTCAATCAAATTCTTAGCTTCTCTAGGATATCTCGTCTTGAAGTTCCCATGGCTGGCAGCATCCAAAGCTAACTTATATTCCCAGTCAATTCCTCTGAAAAAGATACTCAGCAGTTGCACCCTTGAGAAACCATGGTGTGGACAGTCCCTTTGATAAGCTTTGAATCTCACCGAAGCTGCCTTGAAAGCTTCATCTGGTCTTTGCTTGAAAGAGGACAGCTTCACTCTCAGCTCATCAGACATAGCATCATCATAAAAATAATTAAGGAAAGCCACCTTAATTTGTTGCCAAGATGTCAAAGATCCAGCTGGCAACTGTTTTAACCATTGAGATGCTTCTCCTGCAAGTGAATATGGGAAGAGCTTGCAGTAGATGTAATCTTCAGTCACACCACTGGCTTTGATGCTAGTCACAAGATCCTCAAAGTGCTCAATATGGTCCAGAAGCTTCTCATGGGACAGGTTTGAGAAGGGTCTCTGCCCAGGTAGAAGTAAGCAGGCTTCAGCTTAAAGTCATTCCTTTGAAATGGAGGAGGAAAAATTGCATATCGGTTCTGATAAACCAGGTCAGCTCTGTTGAAGTCTGCAATTGGTGACAGATTTTCCTGTGGGAAGGTTGTTAAAGGGTGGGGACCAGGGTTCGAGGAACGTCTGGCGCACCAATAACCTACTGGTGGATTTGGATATCCACAGTGATGGTTTAGGATCGATGCCCTGCAGGGCCAGCTTGGGGTCCGTTGGGACGGCTAGCGGGGGGCTAGCAGGGTCCACGGACGGTCCATTGGAGCAGCTAGCGGGGTCTAGCGGGGTCCACGGGATGGGTTGTTACAATTTCTTAACTCAATTTACAAATAACCACACCATAGCATACACTTGACCAATGAGCAGAACATCAAATAAGCCCAGTTGTTCACTAATACTTAGAAAACCCCTAATGGACATATTGTTTCCACTGAAGCTACATAAAAAGAGTAACTAAGGAGAAGACTTATAGTAACATAATTCCGAGATAGAGAGCATCCTTGCATCCTTGCATCCTTAGAGAGCATCCACAACAAAAAAACTCGAGCTGGAATCCCATAGCCAAAGCTCCTACCGTTACCAAAATTTGCAGGCTCTGGAAAATGGCAATTGTAGAACAAAGCCTGGAGAGAGATACATCAGTAGGGTTAAACGAGTTAATAGAAAAATCTCAGAAATAATTGAAGAACTGGAGAAGACACGGCCAGTAGAGCTACATGAACGAGGAAAAGCAGAGAAGCAAATCGCAACCATGTCCATTGAAGGTAGAGAAAAACATAACGAAGGAGAAGACTTACAGTAGCATAATTCCGAGATAGAGAGCATCTTTACGCCATAGATTCCTGTCTTCTACACATTAACTTAGCTTTTGAAGATTTTAACAAGTACATGCTTATAATTTGTGTAAGTCCAGACAAAGAATAAACATGTAACATAAGCTGGAAATTATTCAATTGTTCTTCTCTCTACAGTTGATAATCTAGTATTTTGATGTTTACATAAAGAGAGGGGATTTTTATTAGTTGTGTAACCAGTTCTAACAGTTGGACTCCATCAGAGACTCGTACAAGCCAAATTCAACACAAGGTTTATTGAAAAAAGAGAGATTAGATAAACCTGAGATTCCTAGTCTTAGTGATCACTACGATAGAGAGATGTACAAACAACTTTAATTCTGATCTCAAGAGGTTGAGGTCGATTCACTTCAACTTCCTCCATAACCAATGGCTCACCAGCACGCCATGCCACCTCCGCTACAAGAATTACTCAATCAAAAAATCTAATCTTTCATAAACAAGGACAAAAAACAAAAACCCTTTTTTGTTTACCTTTACAGGTTATGACTCGAGGTTTTTCGAAGGAGAAAGAAGTAGAAGACGACATTGCATGTTATCCCTAATTTGATTGCTTCAAGCACAAAATGAACAAAACAACCTTTAAGAAGTAGAAGAGGAAGAAACAGAGCGTCTTCATTCACCTAACACCGAACTCACCAGCCACAATTGAACTAAGTGATCCAACGAGGATTTATTAATCTAGAGAGGGAGGATTCAGAGGATTGTACAGAGGATGGGGAAAACAAACCTTGATGATTCTTCAAGGAAGATTACTATTGGCCATTGGATTCGATCGATTACAGGAGGAGAAGTTATGATTTTGAGAGAGAGAAAGAGACGATGCTTCAGGTTCACCTTGGATTAGAGTTGTCGGTTGGGTTGTGTTAACTGCTTTTTTTTCTTTTTTAAGAAATCATCAGAAATTCCACCTCATAACGTATGATTTTGATACTTATATTTTCAACCAAAAAATAAACAAAAGTCTTGTAGAATCATTCAAAGCAGCATTTCTTAAAAAAATTGTGATATTTTGAATAACAGTAGATTTTAAATAAGTTTTGTAAATCATTGATTGAATAACAAAATTGTAAATAATTTTAAATGATTTTACATAGATTCTAAGTTGAATAACATAGGATTTTAGAAGATTATTAAACAAGTGATTTTAAGAATACTCTAAAATCTTTTAAAATACAAGTTTAATACACCCTCTAACAAAGATTGACCCGATTTGAATGGATAGGTAGCAAACTGAAATATCCTCTTCCATAATGAACCTCAACAAAAAAAAAATTGTGCAGATGGTGAGTTTTTCCTTTGTATATAATCGACATACTAAACGATGCGAGATGGAATCGTCTTCCGACTGAACGGTGTCAATCCCATCACGTCCATTGATGTTCTCTTAAACTATTTCCACAATCTGGAACTGGAATGTTGGTGGATTGACAACTCTAACTAAATTTAAGAGTTCAATTGTAACTAAATCAGACAAAATTGGTAAAAGTCTCATGTAAGCAATCAAATAAAAAGAGTGGAAAAACACACGAGATGGAGAGGCTTGAGTTCGACCATAAAAGATGGTTGCGACCGTCAAAACTGATTTGATAAGAGAGAGAAGGAGAAAAAGGAAGAGGTTAGGTTACAATGAGGAAGAATTTTTTTATTTCTTTCCTCTTTTATTTATAACTCAGACTCCCCTGATGTCACGAGAAAGTATTTTAGTATAAAAATAAATTAAATTTTAAATTTTAAGTTATACATTATAAAATTATTTAAATGTAATAAAATAGTTTGAATACATAAACATTAAACATAAATTGTTATTAAAAATACAACCATCAAAATAAAAACTTATAACAAAAAAGTATCTTATTAAATAAAGGTGGGTTTTAAAAGTTAGTCATTAACTGGATCATGACACGTGTTAAGTATATTGATAAGATGTTGACATGTGTCAAAAAATTATTATTTTTTAAAACAGCTAATTAAGATAATAACATTAAAAATTATTATTTTTCAAAACAGTTAATTAAGATAATAATATTAAATCTACATAAAATTTACATCATTATATTTTAAAAAAATTTGCTAAATCAAAAAGGAAAATTGAGAAAACTAATATATTTTCTATTGTATGCTAATTATGTTATATGTGTTTTCTCAATTAGATTTTGACATGTATAAACAAAAAATAATTTATTAAGCATGTATATTATTATTAATCAAGAAATAGTGAATAACAAAATTAAAAAGAATAATATAAGTTATGTCAAAAGAATTATTATTTTTGAAACATAATAGGAACATCTAATTAAGAAAATGACATTATATCTACATTAAATCTACATGTTTATATCAAAAGTTTTAATCTTTGATTATTTTTTCTGATATAATTTTGCTGCTCTATTGTGGGTTTTTTATTCGTGCGGATTCTTCAGTGGAATCTATCAAATGCAATGAAATGGAATCAAAGTATATAAACCCGCTAAATTTATAACGCCCTGACCGCCACCTCTTTGTGTGCTCCATGTCCACTCCTAGTTCATTGGTCCACCTTGCTTAATGGACCTCACATCCTCTCACTAGGCCCGTGAGCCCATCCATATCCGACGGTCGGTTTGCTACGTCCGGCAGACTTTAAAGACTTGTATATATATACATATATGCTTTCGCAATTTATAAACTACTTGTGTTTATGTCTAAAGAAAAACATATACTGTTAAAAGCTAGGTGTGAGCGAAATATTCATATTTTCAAAGTTTGTGAGCCATCATTTGTACTGATGTCTTTCCTTTAGATTTTTGGTAAGTCGTTAGGTCTTTATTTGGATTCGATATCTTCAAAGTTTCATATGTGAAGTTGAATGAAAATTCCATGTTTGAGATAGAAATTAAATTTGACAAAAATATCAGCTAATATGATGGTAAAAAATAGATTTATTAGCTAGCTCTAAACTAATTAGATTAATAAAGTTTGTCTTCTCATAAAGATAAATTACCAAACGAAGTTGCTATGTGGATTATAGTTAGATTGTCACATACAATATGAGATTGTTTATTAATTCTAGTTATGTACAATAGAGGCAAAACATATTGTTTAAATTATTATAAATATAAGATATTTTAATGAAAAATTATGGTAAAGAGCTACAATTAAAAAAATCATTATGACAAAGTGATCTAACCGGGAATTCATATTAGATATTAAAATTCTAATTATTTAAATTCAACAGAAAACGAAAAATTTCTTTTAACAAATGAAACGACCCAACCCGTTTTTTTTAATAATAATAATAGTAATAATAAATAAATAAACTACAACTAGTGGTCTCATACCCACTCCAATAGCGGAATAACAATTACCAATAACCAATAAATATCCAATAATAAACTAATATTATAACATAAGCAATATCCAAATACCAAACAACAGGAAACATGAAACCAGCAACCTAACATTGCCAGACAACATCCAATCGAGTCCCTAGAACATCCTCCTCTTCATTGCCTTGATTCCACGATCACACTTTGCCTTTACATGCACCACAAACACAAATTAAGATGCATGAGTATTTGATAAACACTCAGTGAGGCAATCCTCCCATCTACTGGGCTATACACACAAGCAATAAGATCTCTACATGCCACATACAACAAACAATACAAACAAACCAGGCAATATGCAAAGCAATCACGTCATCGTCGTAACTGAGGAAGGGTGTCGATCGACTCCAAGTAGTGTCGACCGACACTGACACGTGCTCGACAAAACCCGAAACCCTAGTGGTGTCGACCGACACCTCCACATGGTGTCGATCGACACTCGCTAAAGTTGTCGAGCCGTCCTCACGTTGGTGTCGACCGACACCCCCACTGGTATTGATCGACACCGATGCCGAGCATCGATTTCCTTCGATCATAAACTCTGAATATCGCCTCCAAGCTCCTCCAATCCGCTCCAAGCATTCCCAGAAGCAAAACCCAGCCACAACAGTCACGAAAAAACCAAAGGAAACTCAACAGAAACAATCACATAAGCACAAAATCACAAAAAGCTAGAGATATTAGCTTAGATAAGACATGGTCATGAACTCACCTCTCTGCAGGAAGATTCTGACAAACAATGACGAATCCCACATTCCCATCAACCTTCTATCTTCTTCCTAGTTTCAAATCTCCCAAGAAAAGCCAACCAATCACCCAGAAATCACCAAAAAGATCAAGAACACACTATCTCTTTGTTTTCTCTCAAAGCCGCATGAGGCAAAAACATCACACGACCCTAGGTCGTTTTCTCCCTTTTAAACCTCAGTTCAATGGTTTCCTTAAACCAAAACGGTCCCAAATCGATAATTAAATCGAACTGATCAAACCAGAAAAACAATGGTGTCGACCGACACCCCAACTGGTGTCGATCGACACCCTCCCCCAAAACGCACAATTTTGGTTTGCGGGTGTTACAACAAACACTGATTTGTTAGTTATTAATGAAGAGACAAATATATAGAAAGTTAAAAAGATATGGCTATTTAAATAGACACACATATTATAAGGAAAAGTTGTGATAAAAAGATATGAATAAAATATAGTGAAAAGACACAACTCTACAATGAACAAATACAAATGTTTGAGTTTTAAAAAAAAAACTATTTTTTTTTTTACAAAAAGTACTACGAAAAGTCGCAACTCTTGTTCACATTTATACAGATTGTTATTTTTATTTTTAAAGTATTAAAATATGTTTTTTAACGAAAATTTATGATAAATAGATGCAACTGTAAATTCTATATTAAGTTGTATTAAATTTTTCTATTGATATAATCATTTCTAAAATTTTAGTTAGATTATAGAATAACGTTGAATATTAGATATTAGTATTCAATTATTTAGATTTAACATAAAATAGAAGATTTAACATAAAATAGAAGATTTAACATAAACTAGAAGATTTAACATAAATTAGAAAATTTGTTTTAACGAACTTGTTAATTAGTGATGAAGAGACAAATATAAAGATAGTTTAAAAGGCATGACTATTTAAATAGACACACCTATTAGAACGAAAAGTTGTGATGAAAAAATATAAATAAAATATAGTTAAAAGACACAACTCTACAGTTAACAGATACAACCGTTTGAATTTAAAAAAAAAACAAATAAAAACAATTTTTTTACGGATATGTACTACGAAAAATTGCAACTGTTGTGTTTGCACTTGATTATACCTGCAAACTCATATAAAACTAACTAAAAGTTGTAAATTAGATTCATCATTCCAAAAATCTTTTTTTAAATCAAGAATTGGAGGAATTTCTTTACTTTAAAAGAATGAATGCTAGAGAATAATTGGAAAGCTGTAAAAACTGTTGAGATTGAAATTTTATATTATTTTGTGTCATGCCCAAAAATGAAAACAGTTCAAACAGAAAAATATATATAGATCTCAAAAGATAAATATTTGAATAGACACAATTTTACAATGAATAGTTGTAACTTTACGAAAGAAAAAAAACCGTTACAATGAATAATCGCAATTTTTTGTAAAACACACAATTAAAATTTTCTACAGATTTTTTTAGAAAATTATCCAAAACGTACAATTGAGAAAACACAACTTTTAGTGCCATTTATTTGGATTGCTATTATATAAAAATTTGCAAAGAATAAAAGCGGTTTCTTTAGCTGAAGTGGATATGAAACGTTTCATATTTTCTCTTATTTTGGTTATTTTTTCCTTTTGATGATGTGGCATCTTGAGAGTGATTTAGTAAAAGCTAATGTGGATGGCTTGAGGAGCTTCAAACACTCCTTTTTATTAGTAGTAAGTAATTCATGTTGTATGAATGCAGACACTTGTTTTATTTCGGTGAGGTATAGAATCTGTTTAAGATTTGGTCAATTCATTAATTAGATATAGTCAAAATATTTGAATCAATGATACATAGATACAGTCATAAATAGATCTAGATTACACTAGTCACCAGAATCCACACCTTCTTAATTATTTCAAAATTGTACATGTGATTCAGTGTATCATAATATAATCAGGGGTCTATGAAATTCAATTGTCCTGTTAGCTTCTAATCACATGTAAGAAAAGAGTTGTGAGAGAAAGAGACTGAGAGAGAAAAGAAGCGATGGCACACTACAGAGCGAGCTCAGAGGAAGAGAACATGATGAACAGGGCCAGTAGTCGCCGAAAAATCGAAGAAAAAGACGAAGAGGAAGCCATGAAAGTAGCGGCTATGGAGAAGTTGCAGCGTCTTCCGACGTACGACCGGGCAAGGAAGGCTGTTCTTAGAGGGATCACAGGAGGTTTCAAGGAGATTGACATGAAAGATCTTGGCTTCACGGAGAGAAGAGAGTTATTCGATAGAGTGATGCCGATGGATGACGAGGATTGGCATGGAGAGTATCTACGGAGGCTTAAGAGTCGTTTCGATAGGTAAATCTACTTTAAAATATTAAACTTCTTATGTGTAAGATTGTTTAATCTGTTAGATAATAAACTTAATTTTTTTTTGTTACTATGTCACAAAAAAAAAAACAGAGTCTCTTTGAATCTACCAACGATAGAAGTCCGATTTGAGGATTTAAACCTGACCACAGAAGCCTATGCAGGAAGAAAAGCTGTTCCCACAGTCATGAACTCGTTCGTTAACGTTGTAAAAGTAACATCTCATTCCATTTTGTCATTACGTTTCTTGTACAGCAAGAAATCAATTTGAAAAGCCATCTTTTTTGGCATCTCTCTGATCTCGCCTAATCGTCTAGTTTTCTATTAAAAAAAAAAAAGGGTATTGGGACGAAAATCGGAGTTCTTCGGATTCAGAAAAAGAGAATCTCCATTCTTAAGGATGTGAGCGGGATCATCAAACCCGGCAGGTTCATCAACCATCCTTAGCTCAGCTATTTGTATTTTCATTTTGTTTTGATTCTAAATCCGTTTATAATATTTTGATATTGTTCGAGATATTTGTGTGTTTTGCACCAAATAATTTACAAAAAAATGAATCAATTTCTCATTTTGTTTCTTTTTACTACACAGACTGACTCTACTTTTGGGACCACCGGGCTCTGGAAAGTCTACCTTACTAAAAGCATTGTCTGGAAAGACAGAAACTGGACTAAAAGTAAATAGACACTACTTCAATCTTTGAAAGATATCCAAAAAAATGCTTTTTTTTATTGGTATGAAGCAGTGATATGATAGTGTACTTGTTGAATGGTTAGTCTACTGGGAAAGTGACATACAATGGGCATGAATTGCATGAGTTCGTGCCAGAAAGAACTGCCGGCTACATTGACCAATACGATGTTCACTTGCCGGACTTAACAGTTCGAGAAACATTAAAATTTTCTGCAAGATGCCAAGGATTGGGAACAGGCTACGGTATAAAAAAAACATGATCCTCTTTATTCTGTAAAGATCTCTCCAAACTGATTATTGACATGGATGCTTGAGAACAGATATGCTTGCGGAGTTACTGAGACGGGAGAAAGACTTAAATATCAAGCCAGAGCCTTACCTCGATGCGTTAATGAAGGTACAAAGAGAAATTATTAGGTAGGTTGAGAGAAGTTAAAATATAATTTTTTTTTTTTTTATCTTTATAATGTTATGATATTATTTACAGGCATCGGTTATGAAAGGTCACAAGGAGTATGTAGTCACAGATTACGTTTTAAAAGTCTTAGGACTTGAGATGTGTGCTGATACGATAGTTGGGAATCATATGAAAAGAGGAATCTCTGGTGGGCAAAAGAAACGCGTAACCACTGGTATCGATCGATCGATGAGGAGTTCTTATTAATAGTGTTTCGACGGTATTGAAATGTGTTCTTAAGGTTTTTGGTTTGTGTGTGTCTAGGTGAGATGTTGGTCGGACCAGTGGGAGCTTTCTTCATGGACAACATTTTCAGATGGTTTAGATAGCTCGACGACGTTTCAGATCGTCAAGAGCATCAAGCAAATGATCAATGTTTTCGATAAAACCGCTCTTATATCTCTTCTTCAACCTCCTCCAGAGACATTTGAGCTCTTCGATGATGTCATTATTCTTGGAGAAGGCCACATCGTTTACCAAGGCCCTCGGGAAAACGTCCTCGAATTTTGTGACTCTATGGGGTTTAAGTGTCCTGAAAGAAATCACTACAAGAAAATAAGGCGATATCCGACGGAATTTCCGATGGACGGAATCCCGTCAGCTATTTCTGACGAATTTTCGACTGATATACAACGAGATTTAAACCGTCGTAATCTGTTGGTAATCCATCCGATAATACTAACGGGATTTAGTCTGTTGGGAATTCTGGACCATATCCCGACAGAATCCTAACAACGTCCGTTAGAAAGTTTCGTCGGAACACCGTCGTTATTTCGCCGGTCATATTTTACCGTTATTAAAGTCTTTTGAAAATTGTCAGTGATCCATCGGTCTTCCGTTGACAATAATTTAAAAAATAAATTATAAAAATCTAAATATATAAAACCTGAAAAAAATTATAAATCCGTTGATAATATGTCGGGAAATCACGATGGATTCCCAATGGCCTTACGTGTTTTCTCGGATTTATGAATTTTACTGCATTTAACACGTGTTTTAGACTCTGTTGGAAAGCCATCGGGTGCATTTCCACAGATTACGACAGATTTTTGATGGGTTTAGGGTATAGGATATTGAAATATGAAACTTTATAACTTAACACATTCACAAATACTGTTTCTTAAGTCTTAAAACACTTACAATCAGTTTTGGTCTATTATGCTACTATAAGATTAAATTTTCAAAATTTAACATGATTTCATCATAAGTGTTTCTATATATACACTTAGAATGTTACTTAAGAGTTTGAATATTGTGAATGACTAAATTTTAAAATTCTTTTTTTTTATAGTTTTTTTTAATAAAACAGATTTGCAAGCTATGTAGTATACTTGTTGTAATGGTAATTGAGTAGGAAAGATAGTTTTTCACCCTATATATGATGTTTTTCAAACTTTTTTCATAGATCCGTCGGGAAACTGTCAGTGATAATGAAAAAATAAAAAGTTTCCGTCAGGATTCCGTTGGATAAACGCAAAATTTATCCCGGGAAATATTTTCCTCAAATGTTTTGGATATTGTGGGAAGGATTATTTAATTAATTTGGGTTAAAACCACAAAATCTTTTCACCTTAACCACAAAAAAAAATTTCCCCTTCTCTTCTCACCCTAGCCGACTCACTTCTTCTTCCTCACCGATTCACTTCTTCTTTATCCCGTTTCTCCCTCTTTCTCTCTTCTAAATCAAAGATTTTGTTCCTCATATCAACCACAACCACTAAACTATGTAAGATTTTTAGCCTTTTCTCTCAAATATGTTAAATTTGGGATCTGCAATTTGGTTTCAGCATCGGTGGCTGATTCAAAAAGTAAAGATCGTGGGTTCAATTATGTTAGATTAGGTGGTCTTTATGTCAGATTAAGGGGTTGTAATCTGTAATACTATGATTTTGCTTTTTCAATTTTTAAGAATTGGGTTTAGATCTATTTGTTACGATTTATATGGGTATTCAGTTGATGTTTTATTGAGTTTTTGTATTTTTGTATAACTGTAATATTTCTTTTTTTTCACAGGGACTACGAAGCATATCGTTCTGGAAAAAACCGCTCCACCCAATCTCTTTCCCATGGTAGTTTGATCATATTTTTGAATCAATTTTTGTTTAAGGATTTAGAAATTAGTGTTCTTTGATTTGGGAAAATTAGGGTTCTTTGATTTTGAGAAAATTATGATCCTCAAGATTTCAAGAAGATCAATCCATTGGGTATTGTACCATCTCTTGTTGATGGAGATGTTGTCATTACGATTCTTTTGCTATAATCAGTAATACAGCCATTGAGGTTCTTATTTTCTTTGGTTTTGTATTTCATCCATCTTCGGTCAAGTTTCTGTTTCTTTCTTTGAATCATGCTTTTGTTACATGTGTTGCCATGAACAATACCAGCTTAGATTGTCCTGCTTCCCACTCTGATGCGTTTGTATATTTCAGGCGATGAGTATTTTTTTGTCTGCCATACAACCTCATCAAAATCTGTCTGTTCTTGTGAGTACTTGAGATTGACGCTAATATCTTTGTGGGTTCTAGTCTCCTAGATAAAGCAAACCTACTTACTTTTTCAGTTTTTTTACACAGGTATATCGAGGAAAAGATAAAGGTAATGCTGAGGAAAAAACTGTTTGGGTTACTAACGCTATCACAAAAGGATTTACAGGTATGGGATCTTAAATCTACACTATCTCATTGCCGTAAGATAGATGTTATCAATAACGAAGACTTATGTTTTTAGTTGATATTGTGCTTTATGGTGCAATAGTCTTACTCAGTTCTCATTTAAGCATACCCATGCTTTATGCTTAGTACCATTCATCTCTTTGATGTTTAGTGTTACTTAAGCATATCCATGCTTTATGCTTAGTACCATTCATCTGGAACATTTTGCTTATGATTCTTTTTATACATTTTGCTTGTTCTTAACAAATTTTGCTTATGATTCTTTTTATACATTTTGTTCTAATTGTTCTAAATTTCAGGAAACCCCACAAACCAAGGGTCGAATCTTTGGATTAGGAAAAGTTGCAAAAAGACTTTGTGCTTGTTTATCATCTTCATCACCAATATATGATCGTGATCCTGAACTTGTTCGAGCCCTCCAAGAGAAAGATGACCGTATCGAAGCTCTTGAGAAGATGATAGAGAAAGAGAATGAGAGGAACAAGCTGAGAGATGAGGAGCTTGCGTCGTTCATGGCAGAGATGCGATCAAAGTTCCCCGTGAATTCAAGTTCTTAGACTTATTTTCACAATATTTAAGTTTCATTTTCTATTTCTTTTTGATTTGTGTATATTGCATTTTCTTTTTAGGATGATTTGTGTATTTTGTATTTTGGATTTCTAAATTTATGAATTTAAATATTATTACCTAATTAGTAATTGTTGTGAAAAGAAAAAGAATAAGTAATATATTAATTAGATTTATTTTAAAAGTAAATTGAATATTTAAAACATATTTTTAATAAAACATTAACCATCTGTCGAGATTCCGTTAGAAAAACAGAGGAAAACAGAGAAATTAATCGTTTTAATTGTCGGGAAACCGTCGATAGAGTTGTTGAGAATCCGTCGGGAATTTAGCCGTTGGAAAATCCGTCGGGAATTTATCTGTCGGGAAGTCATTAATAGTTGTTGCTTAGTATTTGTCGCCATTTAATCGGGAACAAAAGTCGTTGGTAATCCGTCAGAATAATATTCCGTCGGTAATCTGTTGGAGGTTTCTGACGGATTCCCAACAGATTTAAAATTACCGACGCTCTAGAACCGACAGACTGATGCTGTCTGTATTCTGTTGATTATGGTCGTTTCCGACGGGTTGTCGACAGATATGGTCGTCGGTTTGCGGCTGTTTTCTTGTAGTGAAAAGGGATAGCTGATTACTTGCAGGAAGTGAGTTCTCTGACAACATTCTTGTTTTTAGTGAAACATATTTTTTGTTTTTCTACTTTGCGCTATATACTAATCGAGAGATTACACTTTTTCATTTTTAGATTTTATCCAGGAAAGATCAAGAACAGTATTGGGTTAATCAAGAGCTGCCATATCGTTATGTATCAGCACAACAATTCAAGGAAGGCTTCAAAATGCACCATTTCGGGAGCACAATGCAGTCCCAGCTTGCAACGCCTTTTGATCGATGGGATAATCACAGAGCAGCCCTGACAAGGACGAAATATGGAGCTAGCAAGTTAGAGCTACTAAAGGCATGCTTAGAACGAGAAAGAATCTTCATGAAGAGGAACTTACGCACTTTTCTCTTGAAGTCACTTCAGCTCTTTATCAATGCAGTTATAATCACAGTTGTGTTTTCACAACAAAAGGAACATCACAGTACGGTAGAGGATGGAATCATATACATGGGAGCTATCTATTTGGAAGTGCAAATGATTGTATTCTCTGTTTTTTTCGAACTTCCCATGACTATTGATAAGCTTCCAGTGTTCTACAAGCAACGCCAATTCAGCTTTTACCCATCATGGACCTTCTCATTACCAACCTCAATCATAACCTTCCCTTTATCCTTCGTTGAAGTCTTCATTGTGGTCTTCTTTACTTATTACTTCATTGGATATGATTTTACCATCACATCGTAAGCTTGTCTTAACAAAACCATAAGTTTTTCTTTGCTCTATATATTTACTACTAAGCGCTTTTTTTTCTTTTTGTTTTTGTTACTATAGGATCTTTAAACATTACTTAGTTCTAGCATTGTGCGGACAAATGTCGTATGGACTATTTCGGTGTATCGGTGCAGTGACTCGAAATCATGTGGTTGCAAATGTAAGAATTAAGAGAGGCAGATTTGATTTGAGTTGAGAGATTAGAAGGGAAGAATCGGATTGAGTATAGGAGTGTGAAAGAGAGTAAGCGAGAGAAAGAGAATAGGTTGGAGAAAGAGTTAAACTCCTTTCTTACTGTATTTAGATCATACTTACAATCCATATATAGAGAGATACAAAGAGGATATTCTCCCTAGGATGCTATGCACAAATATACATAGAGATAGTGACATCTCCTTAATCACACATGTGACTTCCCTTTGACTTCCCACTTGCACAACTTGTCCAACGGCTCTAAAGGGAAGGATCTCGAAGGCATGAGATCGTTGGAGGCTCTTCAGGCTCTTCTTGATGGACCAAGCTTGGTAAGCCTTGCGAGTGTACGGACGGCCCACTAGGTTGATTGTACGGACGGCCGTACGGTCGTACGGACGGTGGTGTGCCATTTCATAGCAAACACAATGGGATGTCTTGCTGTGATGTGGCTAATGACATTCAGCGGCTATGTGTTGTCGCGAAGTAAGTTTTAAGGAGGTTGTTGTTTTCCATATTCATTCTCTAAGTGTATGATCCATAAGCTATAATTAGTGATGCATTGTGATGCGCAGATCAAGTGCACAAATGGTTAACATGGGCGTATTGGACATCACCAATGATGTATATACAGACAGCTGTTTCGGTTAACGAATTCCGTAGCAAGTCCTGGAAAGATGTAATTTTCTGGAAACCGTTTCTTAAGTTGTCAACACATTTTTTGGAATCCAAACTTTACTATGTACTATTATTTGCAGGGTCTAGGAGTTGCGGTCTTAAAATCGCGAGGATTATTTGTAGAAACTTACTGGTATTGGATTGGACTTTTAGCATTGATCGTATCTACAATCATGTCCAACATTATTACATCTTTGAGTCTGGCTTATCTTAAACGTGAGTGTCCTCACTTACTCTTCCTACATCTATGTATAAGATCAATACTTTTAAACGTTATTTTTTTACTTTTGTAGAATATGGAGTATCCAAGTATGCCGTTATACCAGATGAATGTGGAGAGACTGATAGCAACGATATTATAATGGGTAAAAACTATTCAAGAACAACGCAATCATTCTCTCTTTTCATCTCCTTTAAAAAATTCATGATCACAAAAATGGTTAAAAATATATAGGAGTGGCAACATCGAGAACTTGCAACGACAGAAAAGTTCTTATACCTTTCAAGCCTCTATACATGACGTTTGAGAACATCACATATTCTGTTGATACTCCAAAGGTATGTGAATAACATTTTCAATAAGCGTAAGAGATTATTCAAAGACTCAAGTATATAATTTTTATAAAGAGGATTTTGTAGGAGATGAAAGAAAAGGGCATAGCAGAGGATAAACTGGTACTATTGAATGGATTAAGCGGTGCTTTTAGGCCGGGTGTTCTTACTGCACTTATGGGCGTGAGTGGCGCAGGCAAAACTACTTTGATGGATGTTTTAGCCGGGCGTAAGAACACAGGATACATTCACGGAGATATACATGTTTCTGGATTTCCTAAAAAACAGGATAGCTTTGCCCGTGTTTCGGGTTATTGTGAACAATCTGACATCCACTCCCCTCTCTTAACAGTCTATGAGTCTCTTCTTTATTCTGCGTGGTTAAGGTTGCCCCCTAATATCGACACACATACTCGAGAGGTAAGTGTTTTATTTAGTTATATAATAATAGTATAATCAAAAGATGACCGTTATAAGATTCAAGAAACCATATAACTAATAGAAGAAACGTTTTAGCTCTTTATTGAAGAGGTGATGGAATTGATAGAGTTAAAAGCATTGAGGGAGATGTTGGTTGGACATGTGGGAGTTAGTGGGCTTTCGACCGAGCAAAGAAAAAGAATGACAATCGCAGTAGAGCTTGTAGCAAATCCTTCTATTCTTTTCATGGATGAGCCAACATCCGGATTGGATGCAAGAGCGGCCGCAATTGTCATGAGGACTGTTAGAAACACTGTTGACACTGGAAGAACTGTTGTATGTACCATTCATCAGCCGAGTATCGAAGAATTCATTATTCTTTGTGTTTTTATTACTTGTACCTTTAGCTATGCACCTAACTTTCATTTGTTTAGCTTTTCTTGTTGACAAGAGGAGGAGAAGAGATCTATGTTGGTCCAATTGGCCACCATTCCTCTCAACTAATTGAATATTTTGAGGTAAAAGAGAGAATAAGTGAAGTTATTCGATTAACACCATCTCATTCCTCATAATAACTGAACAAGAAAAATTTTAGGGAATAAGAGGAGTAGGAAAAATAAAGGAAGGTTACAATCCAGCAACATGGGCCCTTGAAGTTACAACAAAGGCAAAAGAAGATGTTCTTGGTGTCAGATTTGCTCAAATATACAAAGACTCAAACCTTTACATGTAAGTGGAGTTGCATTCATAAAAAAACATTACTTGAGTCTTGATCAATCTCATAAATATTTGTTTGTCTATGGATGCCAGGAGAAACAAAGATTTAATTAAGGAATTGAACGTGGTTCCTCCTCATGCACAAGACATTCATTTCTCAACAAAATATTCAACATCCTATTTCACTCAGTTCCAAGCTTGCTTGTGGAAACAGCACAAGTCATATTGGAGAAATGTTCCTTATAACGCAGTGCGTCTTAGTTTCGGAGCTGCTGTTGGGATCATGTATGGAATCATCTTTTGGAGCCTCGGCAAAAGAAAAGGAACAAGACAAGATATCTTCAACAGTGTAGGTGCAATGTCCACTACTATTGGCTTCTTAAGCTCACAAAGTGCGGCAACTGTGCGTCCTGTCGCTATGGCTGAACGTACTGTTTTTTATCGAGAAGCCGGTGCTGGAATGTACTCGGCTCTACCCTATGCATTTTCACAGGTACTTCATTTCTATGTACCAATTAATAATCCTATCATATGCATGTTTTGGTTTCTAATCTTGAAAACATGAAAACCATTTTGAAGGTGATAATCGAGATTTCATATACAATGGCTCAAGCTTGTATCTATGGATCTATCGTCTACGGGATGATAGGATATGAATGGACAGCTTCCAAATTTTTGTTGAACATATTCTTTACCTTCATCAGCGTCTTGTACTCTATATACACTGGTTTTATGGTCATGGCCGTAAGTCCTAATCAAGAAATCGCTTCGATACTCAATGGTATCATATCCACATCATGGAACGTCTTTTCAGGATTTGCCATTCCTCGCCCAGTAAATAACCAACCCTTAGTTATCGAGCCTCTTTTTAAAAATGTTTTAACAAAAATATTCACAATTAAATGGATATTGAAATATTTTGCAGAAAATGCCGGTATGGTTAAGATGGTTCACGTACGTGTGTCCAGGGTGGTGGGGATTGTACGGAGCGACAATAGCTCAATACGGGGATGTAGAGACGCAGCTGGATACGGGTGAGAAGGTTGTTGAGTTCATGAAAAATTATTATGGTTATGAATACAGCTTCTTGTGGGTTGTTTCACTTGCCCTCATTGCTTTCTCTTTGTTTTTTGTAATTATTTATGCTTTCTCTGTTAAGACTCTCAATTTCCAGAAGAGATGAGAAAATTTGTGAACACCAATACCTCATTATCTACTTGTTTGTTATGAAATTAGGTTTTTGTTATCGGATGATATCTTTTGGTAGTTTAGTTTTTGAATGTATCACTGGAAGCTTAACAAACTCTTTGTCCTCGTTGGAACCATCTTACCAATCAAATCCTTATATGAAAAAAGTGGTGAAAATAAAACCAAAAGAACCGGATTAGATATGTTTCAACTTGGAACGACAATAACTAAACCTATATTGTCAAGAGTTTGATTTTATTACACTTGCAATATTCTCAAAGTAAAATGCCAAGATAAATTCATACCTCTAGTTTAAGAAACTTAGTGATGACTCCCATCATTTCACCGCCATGGAAACGGCCAAGACATCCTCTTGCAGCTGCAGTCTCATTCAGCTCTGCAACTGAATCTCCACCAATTGCTGGAAGAGCTTCCCTACTCCCACTGTCTTCTTCTTTTCCGGTGACAACTTCACCTGATTCCACAACCGTTGGAAGTGGAAAAGGGTCCAAAGACGTCTCTAATAGAACTGATTCTCCTCCAACTGCGTTCACAAAGTCTCTTAATCGGCACATTGTGAATGGGACAGGCTCAAAGCTGTGGTCTCCATACTCAACAGGAGTAGAATGATCACCAGTGACACATAAGAAATACTGGTAATTTGTACAAGACTCAGCTTGCCATAGAAGCTTAGCAAGCTGACGTATCGCCTTATCCACAGCTTCTAAACCTCGAACTTTGAACATTGTCGCCTTGTCGTGGCCAGCATCGTCTATAGCCTGCAAGAATATAAAATCAGACAGGAAACTGTTAGAATATATCCCACATCGGAAGAAACATAATTCCTTGGGCAATATATATGGTATGAGGCAATCCTCTCTTGAGCTAGCTTTTGAAAGTGAGTTAGTCCCATTACTAATAGAAACTTTGATCTTTTGGGATAAAAGACAGAGAAAAAGGTCGTTACCTTTATGTGAAGGAACCCGAAATCATAACCATCTGACCTTCCTGGTTTGTGCACGTCCTCTCCCGGTACAAAGACATTAGGGCAGGGATTCATTGGAGCTGAGAGCGCATTGGCTATAGCAGTTGCTTTCGATGTCAGAAGCGTCCGGTAATCTCCAGTGGCTCCTGGAGCTTCTAGAATATCAATACCAAGAGACATACCAAGTCCTGCTATAATCTTTGTTGGTGCTACCATACACGGCCACAAGCCGTGCTTCTCTTGGAAAGGAGGTACCTAAAATATACAAAACCCGTAAACAGAGATGATGATACATGAAAGCACTTATAAGCATTTCTATTACGAGGCAACAGGATTCTGAAACACAGACCTCGATTCGAATACCACAGCCTCGTAAAAGGACGAGATTGGCAATATTCTTGCCTTGTGCAGCTCTCTCTGAATTAATCGGGTGGGAAACAAGAATGCGTGATATCTCCCTGGATAACTCGTTAACTACTTTAGCAGTGTGATTGGCTTCTTCTGATTCATCCAAAGGTTTAGCCTGAAGAAGCAAACGGTTATCTTTCAGTGGGTCTGTTCCAGATATATTCCCACTAAGTCTTGGCCCTTTTACAACCACACCACATCTATGTTCCGTTGCATATCTATAGGAACAAAAAAGCCAACCTTAAGCCAAAAAAACACAAGCCACCCAAAATCAACAAAGCCTCAGGAAAACATTTTGCAACCTGACTCTCACTTCATACTCAGGGAAAGATGGAAGTTTCATGCCATCAAGAGCTGCACAAAGTATAGGACCTTCTTCTTCGAAATGTCGATCAGCTCTCCTACTAACAACAATCCCAGATGTCTCATCCAAAGTTGCAAAATTAGACTGCAATAACAAAAACTAATCAGAACCTATAAATGACAAAACAATGTTACAAAACAAGAAGATTAAAAAAAAAAAGCACCACAAACCTTGAAAGCTATATCACCTGGTGACATTGCTAATCCAGCACCCATAGACTCAAACGCACCACGACCTCTGTAATAAACCCTTGGGTCATAACCCATGAGAGAGAGATGAGCTGTGTCACTACCACATCCTAATCCAACTTCAACTGGATCCATCAAACCATTGATCCCAGCTGATGCAATTGCATCTAGATTAGGTATATTTGCTGCCTGTAATGGAGTTTTGTAACCTAATTTTGGTATTGATACATCTCCTAAACCATCGATTAGGACAAAAGCTACTCTCTTTTTCACTTCTCCGTGACCTTGTTCCATTGTTTTGTTCAAATGGGTAATCTTGAAAACGACAAAAAAAAAAAGAGAAATGGTTTTAAGAATTCAACATCAGAACAAAAACGATATAATCTGATCGGACATAAATCAAAGTTTCGAACTTGTTTACCTGAGAAACAGAGAACTGATCTTTCAATTCAGAGAATGTAATTCTCGAGCATCAATGACAGATTGGTTTTTTGGCTTTCTCTTTGTTTATTTGTTTTAAAAGTATCTTTAAGGAAAGACGAATAAAGGATTTAGAGATTTTTAAACCCAACCGAATCGAACCAACAAAAGTTGACCGGTTAAGTTTAAACCAGCCTTCGAATGGGTCTACTAGAAGTTTTGATTATTATATCGACGGGACGGGCCATTTAGTAAGACCATCTCTAACGGTTTTTCCTATTTTTTTTCTCTATAATAGAGATCTTTAGGGGGAGGTATTGGTTTAGGATTTAGAAAGAATTTTAATGACTTTATGTTCTTGCTGATTGTTAGAATCATAGAAAATTAAAAGTTAAAAATGAAGGATTCTAAGAGATTGTTTAGGAAGTTTTTTAAAATCTTGATGATTTGTTTTTTCTAATCTTGTAAAATCTTTCTATTTGATGAAAGAGTTTTCATGACTTTTGTTATGAAGGAAATGATATAAAATCCTAAACCAATAACATAAAATTTGAATTCATTAACAATCCAAGATTCTTTTGTTTTACTTGAATAACATAAAACTTTTAATGACTTTATAAAACTCTTAATCCAATAACACTAGATTTATCAAGATTTTAGATAACTTTTTACAAATCCACAACCAATAACACCAAATTTTTAAAGAGTTTGTAAAAGTCTTGATTGAATAACAACATATTTTACCTAATTTTTAAAGTCATTAAAAATTTTTCTAAATCCTAAACCAATACCTCCCCCTTATACTAGAGATGAGTTTTACTCCAACCCACTTCTATTATCACCTCTAAAATAGTATTCCTCTATTTATAGAGAAACCCTTTGTAAAAAAAAAGAAATCTTCTATAAATAGAGGAAAAAATAGCAATCTCTATTTTAGAAGTGAAAATAGAGGTAGATTGAAGCAAAATTCACCTCTATTATAGAGAATCTCTATTATAGAGGAAAAAATAGAGGACCATTGGAGATGCTCTAAGTCTAAGTAGCTTATTTTTAATATACTTATCCGAGGTCCATAACTATATTTTTGGGTCTCGTTTAAAAATCGCTACAACTAGTGAGACGTTCGGAATAGGCCTACCGCCTAGTCAAAAAAAAATATTAAATTAATAATTGAGAAATTGGTAGAAATAACTAAAAAAATGTTTAATTAAATGACTAATCATTAATAGCAATACATACACTCTCTCTAACGTGCATTCTTTCACTAACCATTTCTAACAATTACCTTGCATAAAACCTCTATAAATTAATATTTGATAAATTAATAATCTTTATAAATTAATAAATTTATTCGGTTCTAAATTGGGACTAGTATAATTTTGGACATAATGCAATAATATATTTTTTGAAACCCTTTGTAAATATATGGTCTCATCAATAATATAAATTAATAATTATATAAAATTATCTAAATATATGTATATATATACACATTAATTTTTATTAGAGTTCATTTTTAATATTTTTACTATATAAAAATCTTTGAGTACTACCTTCAAAACACGATAATTGTTATTTTCATTTTAATTGGTTTTATAAAAATATTAATTATAACGATTAAATCTTATTATTAAAATTTTTTTACCAAATTAGAAAAATCTCTTAATAAATTAATAATTATTAATTTATTAAAAAACTAAAACCTATATAAATTAATAAAATTTCATATTCCCAACATTATTAATTTATAGAAGTTTTATTATACTATATATTTTTTATAATATTAACAATTTTACCCCATGTACATAATCAATAGCACTACATACACTTTCTCTCACGTGCACTCTCTCCCCCTCTATATATATGCACACACATATTCTTTCCTCTTCCAATTTTTCTTCTTTATCCTTCTTATTTTTTTTTTATTTTTTTTTTATAACTCAGCAAGTCATCTCCCCCATAGCGCAGCGCACATGCCACATTTGTCCTTTTGGTAATTTCACTGTGAGTCATGGCAATTTACTTAATTTCTCACTGTAAAACATGATAATTGCTATTTTCATATTTTTTGTCTTTTTTTTGTTATTCGGAAAATTCGCCTTTAATAATATATAAAAATATATATAAATTAAACGGAAATTGGCAGAAACAAAAAACAATTACAGTTAAGCTGCTAACTATTATAACCATCAAAAACTTATATTCATTGTATTTTATGTAATATTTACATTACTATATGAAACACTGGTTTCTCAGGTTTAGCTTATGCAATGAATGGATGATGCAATCAATCAAATAGACATAAGTATGGATGATCAGAATGTATGCAGGGTGTTTCAATACTCTTATGTAGTTGTGGCATAAAAGATGTTAATCCATAAAGTGTGTGTTGCATGCAATCAAGATGTAAATAGAGACTCAAGTCAAGCCAAATATGAAAATGGTTTTGATACTAACAATCCTAATGACATAAATGTAAATGCAGAGAGTAAAATAATGCTGAATGTAAATTAAACAAGAGCAAGAACTAAACAAAACTATAAAGATGCAGAAATTAAACTAAATGAAACAGAAAGTAAATAAAAGAACCTGAAGGTGCTCGATCAAGCACTCAACCGTTTGCCTGGTCGAGTGGTCTGGTCGAGTTGAACTGTACGAATAAAAGATGCAATCTTGACAACCTTAAACAGAACAGAATGCAATGAAACAAGATAAGATGCGGTAATAAACAATCAGATAACAAAGTAGGCTTCCAGAGATGGATTCATGGGCTGGTGTTCAAGCTGTGACTATCTAAACTGGTTAACAAACCTTAACCAAACATGAGCTATCTCTAAACAATGATCTGAATGACTCATTAATCCACTCTCATGACAAAAGTGATCAAGTTTAAGTAACATCCTAACCCAACTCTCATTGGTGAAACAATACTAAATAGGCATTAAGGACCATACCATTACTTTTCAAAAATCACCTTATACAACCAATCTCTTGGGATAAGCATGATAATCTCCAGTATTAGCTTTATCTAACAACCTAAACATTGGTATGATGCAAGGAAGCTTAAGATCTATTCTTACCCTCTCAGATATAAGAACAACTTAGAGCACATCTAACCCAGAAGAGATATATTATCACACAAGCTTAACCAATCTAAACAACCACAGCCATAAACCAGCCTAATCCATCTCTAGAATCCTAACTCACTACTCAGATGAACATAAACCCAGAAAATGATAAAACTAGCATGATAAGATAAATGAGATGATGAACAACAACTTAATATAAAGAAGCAAACTCAGATCTTTAATACCCAAAAAGTTATGAGACTTACAAGATATTAAAATCTGAGAAAAAACAGTAAATAAAAGTGGCAAATGATATGAAAAAGCTAAAAACCCTTAAGGGGTAAGAACTAAGGTTCTTGTGGTCTAAAGAGGGTCTTTTGCCTAAAGAGGGTCTTTTGGCGGCCATGGGGTACAAGGGGTATATATAGTGAGGGAAGGAAGCGCTGATTTGACTAGCTCACAAAATAGAAAGTCGGCTCGATGTACTCGACCACAAGCGGTCGAGTGGCCTTGGTCGAGTGGTCCATCCTTCTGCTCCCCACTGGTTAAGTCCCTGAGTAGCACTCGGTCGAGTCACGAGTAGTGGTGGTCGAGTTCTTCATGCTTTGTTGGTCTTCTCCTTGATTCAACTCCTATCTGTTTCAATGGTTGCACTCCTCTCATCCCATATGCTATTTTCATGCTTCTTGAGTCCAATTCACCTGTTTAAACAAGAAACAATGCAAATGCAATGCAAATCCTACTCTAATGCACAAACAGACCTTAAACTACAAAAAAGTAACAAAACAAGCTAATAAAATATGTAAAAGATGTGAGTAAACTATGGTTAAACAAGATAAAATATATACATATCACTATCCTTGTTGCATGATTAACAGTTGCTTACCCTATGTCTCTCTCTTACATGCCAAAGAAATTCAGTGTTACGTTACGAAAGAGACAAAGAGTTCTTTCTAAATTGTAGAAAGATTCGCCAGCAATTGACAGAGAGAGATCTGGTGTGGACTGTGACTGGGTCGGAGGGAACGACGGCTAGACGTCTAGGAGAGACTGGGAATTGATCCGACAAAAAGGGATTTCGATTAGGGCTTTGATTAGGTGCTCGACTATTACTCTTTCTTCTCTCTAATCACATAACATAAAGTAAATCTTTTTTGTTTTTCTGGGTCATCTTCTCCAGTGAGAGAGAAATAGCAATAGACTCTCCATTATCAAAACCCGATGCGTCGAAAGAGAAATTAGTGGGTTCACCACGACCATCAACAACGATGGCTGATTCAAAGTCGATGAGAGGTTGTGTAAAATTATTATATTTCATGATAAAACTTATTTTTCAAATACGCATAAAAACTATATTCGAGAATAAAATTATAACAATGATGATATGAAGGATTTTTTTGACTAAAATCATTATCTTAAACTCTGCGAGTATTTTATAAATAAATCGTTGCAATTACTACCAATCCAACCACGGTGATATGTGTAAGAAGTTGAGTGACACAACTACTTTGAACAAGCTCACACTACAAGAAAACAAGGTCATAACTGATGGCACTTCTAACGGGCAACTATCTGTCGGTAATTACCAACGGTATACTGACCGATTTCTGACACAATAAAAGTTTGTCAGTTTTCCGTCGGAAATTTACCGACAGACAGTTGCCGTCAGTAATCTGTCAAAATTTCCGACGGATTACCGACCAGATAATACCGTCAGTATTTTCCGTCGGAATTTCATTGGTAAATCAACATTTCTGACGGATTACTGACCAGATACAACTGTCAGTATTTTTCATCGGAATTTCGTCGGTAAATATATCCGTTGTTGTTGTCGTTTGTATATTATTCAATTACCGACAGATTTCCGACGGGTATTAATTTACAGCCGTCGGAAATCCGTCCGTAAACTTATTATAGCCGTTTAAATAAATATCCGTCGGATATTCGTCGGTAAATATATCCGTTAATGTAGCCGTTGTATAGCCGTTGAAAATTTCAAAAATTACTGACGGATTACTGACAGAGTACGGACGAATACAAAATTTACTTTCTCTATAAAAACGAACCACTCCTTCTCATACTCTCACTCATTTTTTTAGAAAAAAAAAATGTCTTCTTCTTCTTATTTTCGATCTTGGATGGACGGACCGATGCTCGATCCAGAATCAAATTTATTGAATGATGAGTATGCTCGTGGTGTAGGCGAGTTTATGGAGTTGGCATGCCAACAACCGATCGTTCTTCAAACACGTAAGTTGAAATGTCCATGTTCGATTTGCCGGAATTCTCACAATATTAGGATTGATTTAGTATGGGGTCATCTTTATTCGAATGGTTTTATGCCGGGTTACAAAATTTGGTTTCTCCATGGTGAAAGACCAGAGTATATTAGTTCTAGCGAACCATATATTGTTGATAGCGTAGAGGAACCTAGAACAGAAGTAGATTATGGTGTGGGTATTGTTGAGATGGTGAATGATGCATATAGGGAAAATATGCAATCGATGGGTCAAAATGTTGATAGGTTAGAGGAACCTAATGCAGAGGCATGCAAGTTTTTTTCTATGTTGGACGCAGCTAAGCAGCCGTTATATGAATGTTGTAGGGAAGGTCATTCGGCTTTATCATCTGCAAGCAGATTGATGACCATAAAGACGGACTACAATTTGGCTGAGGAATGTGTGGATGCGATAACAGATTTTGTGAAAGACATTTTGCCTGAAGATAATCATTTTCCAGGTACATATTACGAGATTCAGAAATTGGTCGCCGGTCTTGGTTTGCCGTATCAAATGATAGATGTATGCGAAGATAATTGCATGATCTATTGGAGAGAAGACGAAGATAGGACAAGGTGTCGATTTTGTCAAAAACCAAGATATCAGGAAACAAGCGGTAGGGTTCCAGTTCCATATAAGCGGATGTGGTATTTACCGATCACAGAAAGGCTGAAGCGATTATATCAATCTGAGCGTACGGCTGGTCCAATGAGATGGCACGCAGAACATAGATCAAACGGAGAGATTACACATCCTTCAGATGCAGAAGCATGGAGGCATTTCCAATCTGTGTATCCAGATTTTGCGTATGAGCCAAGAAACGTGTACCTAGGATTATCTACAGATGGTTTCAACCCATTTGGAAAGCATGGAAGGCAATATTCATTGTGGCCAGTAATCGTAACACATTATAACTTACCGCCATCTTTGTGCATGCGTCGAGAGTTTCTTTTCCTTTTGATTTTGGTTCCCGGTCCAGATCATCCGAAGAGATCTCTTGATGTGTTTCTGCAACCGTTGATATATGAGCTGAAAATGTTATGGGATCATGGTGCTACAGCATATGACGTTTCAACCAAGCAGAATTTCCAGATGCGTGCAGCACTTATGTGGACGATTAGTGACTTTCCAGCTTATGGGATGCTATCTGGATGGTCAACTCATGGAAGGTTAGCGTGTCCGTACTGTCAAGATAACACAGATGCGTTCCAGTTGAGGCACGGACGTAAAACGAGTTGGTTTGATTGTCATAGAAGATTTCTACCAGCTCGTCACCTTTATCGGCGTTCGAGGACATTGTTTTGGAAGAATAAGCAAGTGGTTGATGCACCACCTCCTGAAGTCGACGGAAATATTTTACTGGAACAGTTAAGAGATTTTGGAGCAGAGAGGACTACAGATTGTGGTGGTAATGGACATGTTGTTGTTTACGGTGCTGGCATCAATCACAATTGGTATAAACATAGCATTTTTTGGGTGTTGCCTTATTGGAAAGATCTTTTGTTGAAACATAATCTAGATGTCATGCACGTCGAGAAGAACGTCTTCGACAACCTCATGAACACTGTTCTAAATGTCCCGGGAAAGACAAAAGATAATTTGAAGTCTAGATTAGATTTGCCAGATATTTGTGATCGCGATCCGCTTCATGTACTAGAAAATGGGAGATGTCCAGTCCCGGCATTTCGGTTAGACACGCGCAAGAAGGAAGCGTTCTTCCACTGGATTACCCACGATATTAAATTTCCTGACGGATACGCATCTAATTTACGTAATTGTGTTGATATGGCTGAAGGAAAGTTTACTGGAATGAAGAGCCATGATTGTCATGTTGTGATGCAGCGACTTCTTCCATTTGCATTTGAGCATCTTTTACCAAGTAATGTCCACCAAGCAATTGCAGGTACATTTCTAAATATCGCCATTTTTTAAAGAATTATATACATATTTATTTATATATACAGCAAAGAATTAATTCATAGAGGTTTTACAGTATTAATCCGATCTTCTTTTTACTTACAGGGGTAGGTGCATTTTTTCGGGATTTATGCTCTAGAACACTTACAGTTGACGGTATTCGTAACTTGGAAGAAAACATACCAATGATCCTATGCAATCTCGAGAAGATATTTCCCCCATCTTTTTTTGATGTTATGGAGCATCTCCCAATACACCTTCCGCGAGAAGCTAAACTTGGTGGTCCTGTTCAGTACCGGTGGATGTATCCTTTTGAGCGGTATATGTTTCATCTGAAGAAGAAGGTCAAAAATTTAAGCAAAGTTGAAGGCTCTATTGTGGCACAAAGTATAAACGAAGAAGCCTCAAATTTTGCCGAATTTTACTTTCCTGCCCAAGTTCGTACAAAAAGACGACGTCCTACTCGTCATGATGATGGAGGCGAAGTGGCTAGTTATTCGGTATACGTACCTAACTTGTTTACACAAGTAGGAAGACTCAGCGGGACAAGAAAGAATCGCCAACTGTCGCAGCAAGAGTATACGCACTTACATATGTATATTCTCACAAATTGTGAGGATATTATGGAATATGAGAGGTACATTTTAAAATTAATATGAATTAAAACTTAAATTTATAATTTCATATCTTCTAAAATTCGGTTTTTTTTTGGTTTTGTAATAGGATTTACATGGCGTTAATACGCTCTTACTACCCGACATATACCGAGGAGCAGCTTGATGAGCATAAGCAAAGGGATTTTGCGCCTTGGTTGAAATATTATGTAAGTGTTTTAATAGCTTGGTTTAATAAAAATTTAATATTAAATATCATTAATTTTTTTAAACATATTTTTTAAGGTTAACGATGAAAGCGAAAAAGGACAAACATTTCCAACATGGTTAGTAGAATTAGTAAACGGTCCCAACTATATTGCAACGTCTTGTCCGGGGTATTGCACGAGGGGATATGCATTTCGGATTCACGAGGAAGGAAGTAGGCGGAGAACAACCGATTCGGGTATATCATCTCATACAAGTGATGTTGTGTACTATGGTGTCCTTAGAGAGATTTTAGAAGTACGCTATCCGGGGATGTTAAACTTGAGATGCGTTGTTTTCCTTTGTGATTGGTATGATCCTTACATCGATCGTGGTGTCAGAGTTGACCAATTTGGTGTTACATCCGTTAACATAAGACGTAGGTTGTTGAAATATGATCTGTTCATCCTGGCGTCACAAGCAGACCAAGTAAAGATTACATTATCGGTTTATTGAATAATTATTTAAAGAATTTATTTACGTAATTAGTAAAATAACTTTATTTGTAACAGGTTTGCTACATTCGCTACCCTCGCGTTTCTAATACTCGAGATCGTTGGGTAACAGTTACACAAATAAACCCAAGAGGGAGAATATACGGAGTTGCCGATCATGATCCTTTGCAACCTAGCGGAGTTGGCTACATGGCCCCAGTTGAGCATTCTTTTGATGTTGACCTCGTGGTTGACTTCTCCCAATTCACTGATGACAGAGTCGACTTAGAGTCAGAGGATGAAATTGGAGAATTTGACGGAGATGATTCAGACTCAGTTTCTTCTGATTACTCTTCTGATTCAGAATAGTTTGTTTTTATTAAACTTATTGTATATTTAAAGTAGATATTTAATTTTCAATTTTAATTCCAGTTTATTATTTTATTTCCAAAATTTTAGTAAAAAAATAATATCTCTTACAAAAAAGTATATAAATTTTGATACTTTTAAATATCTCTTATAAAAAATTAAATGTCTCTTATAAATAAAAAAAAATATCTATTAGAAAAATAAATAAATAAAATAATTAAATATCTCTTATAAATTAAGAAATAAAGAAATAAATTTAAATACTTTCAAATAAAATACAACTTACAAATAAATAAAAGAATAAAATAACTCTTATAAATAAACAATACCCGTCGGAAAATACGTCGGAAATTAGTAAACTGTTAGTAATCCGTCGGTATTTTCTGACAACTTTCCGACGGAAATAAAATTTTCGTCGTTTTTTTAATTTTATGTCCGTTCTTTCGATTCTGTCGGTAAACCGTCGGTAATAACCGACAGATATTGACGGTTTACTGACGGACTAGTGTAAAACCTCTAGTTTTGGCTCTGTAACGCACTTATTTTATAAGAAACGTATAGAGATGGATGTTTTAATGGCTTAATAATCTTTTTTTAAACAACAATCTTCAAAATTTGTTTTTGAAAAAATAAGTTAAATTGTTTGGGTAAAGTAGTTGTAATGTGGTATTACTAGTTATGGTTCAAGTATTTGTTACTTATCATTGATTTTTTTTTTCTATAACTTAATCATATAGATGCTTATTTTGAACATTACTTACATGGTCAATCTAAACACATAATATATGCATATTTGTGAAGAGAAATTATGAAAAAAGGGGTTTAACCTCTAAGCCGTCGGAAATCCGTCGGTAATAGTTGGAGATACTGACGGATTACCGACGGTTTGCGAAATTTTAAAATAATCCGTCGGAAGTCCGTCGGAAATAGTTTGGAATTACTGACAGATTTCCGACGGATCCCATAATTTTCCCCGGGAATGAAATAAAATGAAATTTTCATTACCGCGGGCAATTAAATATTTCAGTCTAAACCGACGGGTTTACTGTCGGTTTTCCGTCGGTAATATCGATAATAACAAAGTTGTTTTATCTTCTTCTCCCCCGAGTGTTTTATTTTATCTCAGACAAAAAAAAACATCAAACCGGCAATTGTCTCCCTCCAATCCGGCGAAACTCCCTCCAAACCGGCGAAACTCCCTCCAAACCGGCGAAACTCCGGCGATTGTCTCCCTCCGATCCGGCGACTTCTTATGGCGTAAGTTCTCTCTTTTCTATTGAATTTCTTAGGTTTGTTAGATTTCTTAGGAATATGGTAGAGTTATTAGATTTGATTAATTGGCTCTGTTTGGGACTTATTAGATCTTTTCTAGGAGGACGCCAAGCTCTTTATTAGTGAATTGAGTTCTTCATTTTTCTTTGAGAATTGAGATTTTTAAGAATTGTAAGTGTTTGATTGGTTTGTTTTTAAGGGATTGAATTGGGTTTTTGTTGATTTTGGTTTTGAGACAACTATATAGATTTTGAGAATTAGCTTCAATGGTTATTGATTTGAGGATTTGAATTGTTACTTGGATAGAATTAATTAAATTTTGATGAATTAGTAAATGGTGGAATATAAATTGTTAATTGGGTTTGATGAATTGAATTTTGTTATTGATTGATTTTTGTTAATTTAATAATGCTTGAAGATTTTTTCTAAATTTTGTTGTTTTTTTGTTGAAGGAACTATGGTTCTTATGTTGCAAACACTTCTATGAACCAAGCTAATGGAGAAGCTAGTGCTTCACAATCACCTAGTAGCGCTGTCCCAGATTCTCAAGGTTCAGAAAATGTTCCAGTGGAGATGAGCATTGAAGAATTCGTTTCTCAACCTGGCCGATCACTTATCCCCCGCTTAGATCCGTATGGTGCTCCAGGGACAACATGGTTTTGTGATTCTCATAATGGCATCACAAAATCCATTTTGCATATGATGTATGGAATCCTCAAAACACCATATGCAAAGTTTTCAGTTATGCATACAAAAGAACAAGACATTTGGTTTCGGCAATTTGCGGTAAAGTTTTCAACTTTAACAACTTAATTTTATAACATTGTTTTATATATTTTTTGCTAATGCATTTTCTTTATATTTTTAGCAAGATTTCAATTGGAAACCAGATGTCACAAGCCAAGTTCGAACAGCTTTCAAGAAGTATGCCGCAATACGATATTCTAAACAGTTGCATGAGTCGAAGCAATTGTGGAAGAGAGGAAAGGTGCCAAAAAATGTGAACGAGGATCTCTTTAAAGGTTTCATTCAATATTGGGGGGAACCAGCTACAGAAGCAACATCCTCCCAACATTCTCAGAATAGAAGAAGCGAACGTGGGGGGTTGGGTATGGCTACCCACAACAATGGTCCAATAAGTGCCTATACCCGACAAAAGCAACTTGTAAGTTTTAAGACTTTCTATAATTATTTTCTTTATCATTAATTAGACAATCTTTACATAATTTAAATGTTTCTTTTAGACTGTTAGGGATGGTGTGGTACCAGACTATGTTACTTTGATGGAGGATATGCACACCAACAAAAAGACCGGCCAATTACAAGATGGTAGAGCTAAGCTGCTTGTTGAGAGTTCGAGGAAGCGGGAGGAGGAGATGCTACAATCTCTTGATGGATCGGAGTCTACGGTTGAATTTAGAAGAGAGAAATTAAACGAAATTTTTTTCGAGGTAACATTTATTTTTAAAATTTTTGTTTTACTTTTGTTTTGTTTTAAAATATTTATATAATTTTAAAATGCATGTGTAGGAAACTATTAAAACCAAGGGACATGTTTTTGGACTAGGAAATCTCTCCGAAAGAAGTTCGGTTTCTCGTTCATCGGGGTTCTCATTTGCTCCCACCCAAGAGTTCCAACAAGCTATGCAAGAGAAGGATGCTCGGATTGCAACTTTGGAAAAGGAAATGGAAGAACAAAAAGCGGAAATGGAAGAACAAAAAGCAGAGAACAAAAGAAGGGACGAGGAGTACAAGAAGAGGGACATGGAGCTAGCAGCCTTCATGAGTGAGATGCGGGCAAGACATTCCACTTAGGTTTTGTTGAATCTTTGCTTTCTTTTTGGAACAATTATTTGTTTTCGGTTATTAGAATATTTTTCACTTAAAACATATTTTCTCTCAAACTTTTAACTTTCTGAATTTAAATATATAAGCATTTCAGTTTTAATGAATATTTTCATAATAAAATCTGTATAATAATGTTATTTATAAATATATATATATATATATATTTCCGTCGGAAATCTGTCAGAAATGACGGAGTTTCTCGATAACAAACCGTCGGAATTCTGTCGGAAACGACAGACTTTCTCGAAAACAAACCGTCGGTAATCTGTCGGAAACGACGGACTTTCTCGAAATTCCATCGTTAAATCGTCGGTTTTCCGTCGGTTCGACGGATATTTTCCGATGTTGTTCTGTCGGTAATTTCGTCGGAAATATATTTCTGACGGATGTCTGACAGCAAATTACCAACGGGATTACCGACAAACACGTCTCCGACGGCTGTCCGACAGGCTTTTACTGACGGATTTACCGACAGTTTACCATTAATATTACTGTCGGTAATCTGTCGGTAAATGCTTGTCGGAATTCCGTCGGTAATTACTGACGGATTTCTGACATATTTATTTTTCCGACCATCTAGAATCGACANTCCAAAAACACACAAGTTAATTATGAGAACTCAAAAATATTATGCAATATAATAATTTCTCTTCATGATCAAGTTTTTAAAAGTTTTATTAATAATATATCAAAATGATATCTACTTAGCAAAGAATTCAAGTCTATTTTTTAATTTTTAAATATTATATTTCATGATAAAACATTTTTTTCAAATACGTATAAAAATTATATATATCGAGAATAAAATTATAACAATGACAATATGAAGGATTCTTTTGACTATATACATTATCTTAAACTCTGCGTGTATTTTATATATAAATAGATCGTTGCAAGTACTACTAATCCAACGCTGGTGATATGTGTAAGAAGTTGAGTGACACAACTACTTTGTACAAGCTCAACAGGTATGATAGTATCCTCATCATTAAGTTGTAGAAACTAATGATTCAGTAGTAATGATACATACCAGAAAATCATGCAGAAAACGGCATGTTGGCCATGTCGAAGAAAACTAACGTTATGAAATAATGTTTCTCAAAATTTTTAATGCACCAATGAACCAAAGATACATGTTATATATATATATATATATATAAAATGTACTTTTATTCTTTTAACTCTATATCATGTAAAGGTAGAAAAAAATGTAGATCAATTCAGTTTTATTGAGTTTGACGTTAACGGAACATGTTTAGATAATATGTATTTAATATGTAGAGCAATCCAGGTTCTAGTAAATTCAACATTAAAACATTACTTAATTCTTTTTTTTATAATGAAAATGTCATAAAACATTTTTTAATTTATTATTGAGATACTGAGATTTAAGCGTTCTAATTTAGAAAAAAAAAAAGTCATGGAAACAACAAAACTTCTGCGGATCTTGCATGAGTTTAACTCACTTTAATCAAGATTACGTAGTGGAGGATAAAAGATACTTGTATTACGTAGTTCTGTTATATTTGCCTATTTGGTGTGTGTGTTTTTTTCAGTTTGTATCCATTAATCTTGACTCCACGCTAGAGAAAAAGAATTCGAAAATTTCACCACACAGAGAAATGAAGTATTATATTATTTATATCTATAGAGAGCGACCAATAGATTATGACTAGATTCATGAGAATCTCGCTTTGCTTGTAATATAATAATATTCTCGTTGAAAGAGAAAACTTGCATTTGGGTACATATGATTACGAAGTGATCAAGTTGCACCTCTCATTCTCCACTAAACATTAGTTGACCTATGACCTAAACAAACACTTTAATATCTTTCTGAACAATTTGTCGGCTTTTTTATTTTATCTTCGGTTAGTCGGCGATAATTTGTTTTCTTTTTCTGTATTGCTTGTTAATTAATGCTATTAGATATTGATTCTGCCTTCTGCGATGCCTTAATTCGTTTCTATTTTGGTCGGTCAAATGTGCATTGTCAATGTTAACTATCACAATGCAAAGTACATGTGAAAATACTTCAGCCTGCTCATATCCTTTGTTAAAAATAAAAAATACTTCAGCCTGCTCATGTGAAAATACTTCAGCATGCTACACCTAAATACTCGTTCCTGATTTGGCGTGCTCTTAAGAATCGCCTTTCAACAGATGACCGAATGAAGAAATGGAATGTGGGAGCTCAAACACAGTGCATCTTCTGCAATCACGCCATGGAAACTAGGGACCATTTGTTCTTTACCTGTCATTACTGGAGGGAGGTCTGGTCGGGTCTCAGCTCAAAGTTGCTTCTCACGCGCTACACAAACTCCTGGACTCATCTCATCCCGCTGCTCACGGATACATCACTTGGTAAGGACAAACTTTTTCTACTTCGATACAGCTTTCAGCTTACAGCCCACTTAGTGTGGCTAGAACGCAACAATCGACGAAATGGGACACCCGCCATTCCTTCTGCTCAACTTGCTCGAAGACTTGATCTCCAAATCAGAGATCGGTTACTTTCTATCCAAGAACAAGGAGATGGGCTATTTCGGGACTGCCTGGTGACATGGCTTGCCTCAAGATACCCTTTTCCCTAAGCTAATATCTTTAGTATGTAATATGTAATTCATTTACTTCAACAAACGCTGCACTTGAAGTAACAAAGTTTTTTCGAATAAATTTTACATTTTATTCAAAAAAAAAAAATTGTTTTCACAAAAAATTATAAAACTTTATATTATATATTGAGCAGTGTTGCTGTGTTGGTTGGAGAATTCAAGTTAAGTATATAATGGTAGTGTATTATAAATATAGATATAGTGATATATTCATATATATATAATCTGTTCACGCACATGTGAATATCTTAGATTTCATGGAGTTTACTATTTGAATTTTGACAGTCTTTAATGATGAAAATATTTCTCGAGATATTCTACGAACAACATGACTTTGTAAGGAATTAGTAATCATGGATTTTTTTATAGAAATATAGGCTCTGTTCGTTTTCAAGTCGCTGAATGAGCGACGGTGACAGCTTAAAGCGGCAATGATAACGGTAATTAAAAAACAAAACGATAACGGAAAAAGTAAGAGGAAAACGCGGACGTGTCTGTTAAGTGAGAAAAAGTGTCAAAGGAGGGAGAGAGAAGTCGCCGGATTTTCTAGCGATTCTTGCGACAGCTCATCTGAACAGTGCAGCGACTCTTCTTCACACCAGCAGCAACTCCTCTTCACATTAGTATAAGCTGTTTTTGCCTATTTTTCTGTCGCAGTCGCTCATTCAGATACTTGAAAACGAATAGAGCCATACTCTTGTTTATTACCTCACTATATTGTATATATAACTCCAATAAGTGAGTTGGATTTCAATTTTTATAACTAATCTACAACTAATTGCATACCGAGGAATATTTTATGGATTGGTGTTCTAATTTCTTAAGAGAAAAATAAAATAAAATAAGAGAGAGATAGGTTTTGTTGTCTCTTCCAACTACAAGCTAGTACTATATTAGGTATAAATATAAACTTTATCAAACTAAAATCATCTCAATCGACCTCAAGCTGGCTTTGCAGGGCATCGATCATAATCCATTACTGTGAATATTCCAATCCACCAGCAGGTTATTGGTGCGCGAGGCGTTCCTCCAACCCTGATCCTCACCTTTTATCAACTTTCCCACAGGACAAGTTGCCACCAATCGATCTGCAGGTCAATTGGTGACAGCTTGTCCTGTGGGAAGGTTGTTAAAGGGTGGGGACCAGGATTCGAGGATCAATTAGGTATTTAACCTCTCACTGCAGATCAATTGGTGACAGCTTGTCCTGTGGGAAGGTTGTTAAAGGGTGGAGACCAGGGTTTGAGGAACGTCTGGCGCACCAATAACCTACTGGTAGATTTGGATGTCCACAGTGAGGGATTAAACACCAGTAGGTTATTTGGATGTCCCTGGGCGGGTTTGACGAAAGGGACTTTCACGTTTGAAGCGAAAATGTCCGCAACAGACTAAGTACAATGCTTGATGCCGATGACACTCTCATTCAGGTTTGATTTGCAACAAGATTTTACTAAATGTCAATCTTTGTTTTATGTGTTTTAGCATAAAACAGTGTTTGAGCAATTTTTTATATCACTGGTATAAAACGTTTATTTTTTTTGAATATAATTTAATATTAAATTCCAAAAAAAAAAAAAAATTAGCGTCTCTGTTGAAAATTCTAGCCACTCTTTTAAAATCATATATTTGATTAAAAACACATATATTGCTTTGTCAAACTAAATATTCTTGTATCATATTCATTCATGTAGTCATCTGTTTGACTTTAAACTGTATTGCGCTTATAACTAAAGTATTGGTAGTAGACTAAATATCATATTCATGCTATTTCACGGCGTCTAACTAATAATTTTCCTTATATAGAATATCATACACAGAAGTATGTTTATTAAGTCCAAAAAGACGTATATATAAAAGCCTTGATAAAAAAAAGACGATGACGAAAATTTGTGAGTTTTAAAAATATTTTTAAAAATATTTTTAAATAATTAAATTGATATGTGAAATGCTTATATACACACATATATATATATATATATATTAGCTTTATAATTTGCGAAGTTTCCTACATTGTTGGCATCGACTCATTGTTGACTCATCACGATGAAATTAATTTGGCAGCTCATGGGGCTGTCTTTTTCACTTTACTAAAACCTTTGGCATGTGGGTTTTGAAAGGACTCAACTTGCTTTTTTGTCAAAAAATGCCTCAACTTGTTGCATTCACTAATCAGTATTCTATATTAAGTACCTATATAAATTCATCCAAGGCCCCACGAAAATATTACATAACAAGATATAATTACAAATTAGTTCGAAATGGTTGGCAATGAAAACATGAATAAACCTACATGTTAATTAATATGTACTGCTATATGCTATCAGTTTTGTGTGGTAAATTTCTAGATTTGTGTCTTTCTATTTATATGCATATGGCATATTTGTTATAGATGTGTACAATTTGTTTTTAGTTCCGTTTTTAACTCTCGATTGACGGACGAGAGGTGAAGCTAAAGGAAAAACATAATGATTAGGTGAATACGACACAAAACGAACAATAATAGTACGAAAGGTCGACGATATATAATTACAAACGCTCGGTATATTTGTTCATTTAGCTACTCGAAACACAATTAACTCAACTAGGACGAAAAACTGTATTAGTCTATGATCATTATAGATTACATTATCAGCATTTTATATATAAAAACAGAAAAATATACGAGTTGTAGTATAATAATTTTAAAGGACACTATTATACTATAAGTGATGTACGAGTTGCATTTTATATAAGTAATGCTCCATTTTAAATACACGCTTATATTTTATAGTTTGATTTTGATGTTTTGAGTCTGATTTTTAGCATAAGTGGCAAGAGTAACGCGGTAGTATTACTTTAATCAGTCATGGGAGATCTATTCTATCATCTAGTTTGTTTTATATGTGGCGTGGTAGTGAATAGTTTCCTACAAAATGGTTGAAAAATGAATTTTTAAAATGAAAACTACTAAAGAAACAATAAATGTTATTTTGTTTTCCCCCAACTTAACGGGATTTGTGGTCTTGGTCTAGTGGTTTCCATTTGAGGAATTGTCCTCTTGGTTCAGGCCAAAGATCAATTCCTCTCAAATACCAAAATGCTAGACAATTCCATTTGGGCAGGGACTTTCAATCGGTCTTTCCTGGACCCTAAGAGAATTAGGAACCTCGGCCTTGAACCTTCTGGTTAACAAAAAATAAAAATAAATAAATAAAATTATGTTGTTTAGAGTTTTTTTTTGTTAACGATGATTTTATTATTTATTAGATATTAATAAATTCTTCATGTTTTTTTTTGTATTCTTTTATATAAATAACATAGTTGAAGGTTATAAATACTATTATTCGTAATTGTTATATTTTTTTGGGTTACAATTTTTTCTTTTAGTTTCAATGTTAAACAACAATTTGTTGTATAATATATATGATTATCATATAATCTGTTTTTTCATATTTTTCATCTTCTTGTATTTTCAGGTTACAATTTTTAAAAATGAATACTCGATTTGTTTTCCATGTTTTAACCATATTCTAAGTTTAATGGAGTATAAGTTACTATATCATTGAAAATATTACTCCCTCTAGTTCAGTTCAATTTAAGTATTGCTTTAAGACTTATTTTTTTTTTAGAATAAGTGTCTGTTTTAGGTTTGCATTGTATATATATTTTTTTTTAAGTTTTATTTCTATTATCTAATTATATTAATCTAATAAAAATTAGAAAATGTATTATATTAGTAAAATATGAAACAGAAAATTTAGTTATTTTTTAATTTATGTTTAAAGAAAGAGTATATTCTTAAAACATTTATAGAAACTGTGTATTCTTAAAATTACATTAATCATCGTTTAACCCATTTTTTGTCATATTTATTAGTAAATTATGTCATCTTTTCCGACCCATACCCACTTGTGAGTTGTGAGTGAAGAGTAAAGACAAACCAACCAAAACTAAAAGATAAGTTACAAAATGATGTCAGAAAAAGAAAAAAATTTTAAGTTACAAAATATACTTTAATAGACCTTTTCGAAAAATTACACACAATAGAGAATCTTTGAAAAAAGCAGATCTTTACAACAACAACAAATGTACAATATACGACTGGGACCCATTCGTACCCTCAAAAAGGTAATGCTACCAATTTTTGAAAATAAAATAAAAGGTATGTATTTAATTAAATTATATATTTGATGTGATTTGATTTCAGCCGTTAAATTGAGGGAGTGAGAGGGTGAAGAGGTCACGTGAGGAAGTCAAGAGGGTAGGTGTACATATATATATGACACGACAGTTTGCAGCTGTAGCCGCCATTTTATTGGTCCAACCCAACCTCGCATGCAATATTCATTTTTTCTTTTGTCAAGTAACGCTTGAATATTCATTTTTGTTATTATTCAAGATATTAAAATTTTATTTTGATTGTATTTTTGCCATTTATTATTTATTGAAATTTGAAACTCCAAATGTAACTGACATTTTAAAAAAAAATGTAACTGACATTGATTTACATATATTTTAAAGAAACCTAAACTGATGTCTAAATCAGATTTGCATTATGTTTAATTAATCTACATTTTTTTACATGTAAATAATAGTCTCTCCATTCTGTATTAGGAAATAAATTATTTAAAAAACATTTCTATATTTTATATGTATTTTTATTAAGAGAATTTGTCAGAAATACTTTTTATATATTAAAATTATAAAATGACACAAAACATAAAAAATATATTAAAATTATAGAATGACACTATTTATGAAACAAAGAAAAATCTCTAAAATGTCATTCTTTGTAAAATAGGGGAATACATCTTTACAATTTTTTTTTTTGTCAACATCTTTACAATTTCATTATTGTGTTATTTTTTAAACAAAAACAATCTAATACATGACTCTTAATTAAATTAATAAAGTAAGAGATCAATAAAAAAAATTAATCTGATATTGAATTTCACTATCTCTTATAAATAGAAGAAAAACATAGGTGGATCTAAATTGAAAACATTTTTTGTTTTAAACGTTTTACTTCAAAATCTATTTTTAAACATCTATTTACCTTTTTTTCTAAGGTAGGAATCTTTGGTTGATTAATTCAAACTAATAGTCATTAAGATTCCGGAGATTCCAATTTAGAAAAGTCAAAGATTCAAAGAACAAGTCCAGGTCCACATGTTGAATCCGATTCATCATCCACTCATCCTTCATATCTTCCCTCCACCGTCTCCGCCCAAAAAAAAAAAAGTTCTTTAATTAATAAATATATCAATTAAATAGTTATCCGATGACTCATCCTGCGGTCAGGACCTTGCTGTCTCTGACGTCCTTCAGTATTTATTATTTTTTGAATTTTGTTTCTCTCAGAAAATTACGGCACAATCTTCTTGATTACCCTTTTCAGAAAAACAGCTAATATTTGTGGACCTAAAATACATAACGTAGCATCTAGATTTTTATAACTGTATATTCTTATATTTTGAATTCCGTACCCTTTATACTAGTACTAATTAGTATTCTCTCTGTCTCACAAACATTAATGTTTTGATACTTTTATACATATTAAAAAAAATTTTAGTTTTTATTTATAAATTAATTTATAATTACTTTTTGATAGAGAAAGAAAATATAAACTAATAATAATTTAAAAAATTTAAATATTTTCAATAATTAATTTTTGAAGTTTACAAAACATCGATCTTTGTAGGTGCAAATCAAACAAGACTCAATAAGACGTGAGTAGAGAGAACTTTGCCTTCATTACTAGAGTTGCAATAATTAATTAAATTAAGAAAATCCCCAATTTTTTTTATTTTTAAGATTTACCCATTATACGATACCATACCATAATGGTTTAGAAAATAACTATACCATAGAGGGGTATTTTAAGATTATGGTATTTTAAGATTCCCTTTTGAATTGAAATGGATGTAAATCATCGAATTCAAATTAGTAGGAAGAATAAAACTTACAAGATTAGTTTTAACATTCTTTACACAGATTCCCTTGTAATTTTAGAATATAGTTTTTTCACTATTTTTTTAGATTATTTTATATGAATCAATCCGATTAAAGAATTGTACACATGGGCATCTATATATATCGACCAGGTAAAACGTGTATGTATATGCATAATAAGGTTTTACGTTCTTCTATAAATATATGTTGTAGTAACATTGGAGGAGGAAAAAATCACACAACCAAAAGCGTTGAGAGAAAAAACAAGAGAAGAGAGAAAAAAAAAAAACAAAAGCTTAGGAAACATCAAAAAAAAAAAAAAGAGAAGAGAATATAAATTTTTGTTTTCGTTTTCAAAACCAAAATCTTTGAATTTTATGGCAACCCGTCTCCTCCGAACAAACTTTATCCGGCGATCTTACCGTTTACCCACTTTTAGCCCGGTGGGTCCTCCCACCGTGACTGCTTCCACCGCAGTCGTCCCGGAGATCCTCTCCTTTGGACAACAAGCACCGGAACCACCTCTCCACCACCCAAAACCCACCGAGCAACAATCTCACGATGATCTCGATCTCTCCGACCAAGCCCGTCTCTTCTCCTCTATCCCTACCTCTGATCTTCTCCGTTCCACCGCCGTGCTGCATGCGGCGGCAATAGGTCCTATGGTGGATCTAGGAACGTGGGTCATGAGCTCTAAACTTATGGACGCTGCCGTGACGCGTGGCATGGTCCTAGGGCTCGTGAAAGGTACGTTTTATGACCATTTTTGCGCCGGTGAAAATGCCGACGCAGCCGCTGAGCGCGTGAGAAGCGTTTATGAGGCTACTGGTCTTAAAGGGATGCTCGTCTATGGCGTCGAACACGCCGATGACGCTGCATCTTGTGATGATAACATGCAACAATTCATTCGAACCATTGAAGCTGCCAAATCTTTACCTACATCCCACGTAAGCCATTCCTCTGTTTCTCTTCTTTCCTCTGTTTTTTTATTTTTTTTTTCTTTTTTACATTTTATAAATCTGAGATTTAATTATATTATTAAACATTTTCTTAAAATGAAATAATTTGTTGATGGTAATCAAATATGGGCAACTTGTTTGGTGTTCGACAGCCAAATCTCGGTACTCTGACAAAGTACACTTGCATATATATATATATGTACATTTACATCTATCTATTTTTCATATGAACAATTAATTTGTTAAATTTACTCTTACGCGTTTTTAACAAGGAACAAGTACATAGATACCCAAGTTGCATTTTCTCTTATGAAAATGACTTGGCGTCTTACTTTAATTACCTTTTAAATTCGATGTTTGAATTTTATCAATGCGGTGATAAAATCAAAGGCAATGCGTCATTATCGGAGTAGATTTATACGCACGAGGTCCTCCTAGTTGGAGATATTAGCTGACCTTAAAGGTGGACTAGAACTTTTTGAAGAAAAACACTTTAGAAATATTCTCTCCGGTTTATTGTTGTGAAATCCCGGTTTATTACGGTTTATCTATGGGTATTTAATAACAGGATATTTGTTTCTTTATGTCCTAACAGTTTAGCTCAGTGGTGGTGAAGATAACCGCGATTTGTCCAATTAGTCTTCTGAAACGAGTGAGCGATCTGCTTCGATGGGAATACAAGAGTCCAGGTTTCAAACTCTCGTGGAAGCTCAAATCGTTTCCGGTTTTCTCCGATTCGAGTCCTCTCTACCACACAAACTCAGAACCGGAACCCTTAACCGCGGAAGAAGAATTGGAGCTCGCAGCAGCCCACACAAGGATCCAAGAAATCTGTAGGAAATGCCAAGAGTCCAATGTACCATTGCTGATCGATGCGGAAGACACAATCCTCCAACCCGCGATCGACTACATGGCTTACTCATCGGCGATCCTGTTCAACGCGGACAAAGACCGACCGATTGTTTACAACACGATTCAGGCGTACTTGAGAGACGCCGGTGAAAGATTGCATTTGGCTGTACAAAATGCCGAGAAAGAGAATGTTCCTATGGGGTTCAAGTTGGTAAGAGGCGCTTACATGTCTAGCGAAGCTAGTTTGGCAGATTCCTTGGGTTGCAAGTCGCCGGTCCACGACACAATCCAGGACACGCACTCTTGTTACAACGACTGTATGACCTTCCTGATGGAGAAAGCCTCGAACGGATCAGGTTTCGGGGTCGTTCTTGCAACACATAACGCTGATTCGGGTAAAGCCATTTCCATTTGATCATTAAATCCATCGCTTCAGTTACGAGTCAAAACGGATTACTAATTTTGTAGAAATGTTATCAATTTCAGGGAGACTTGCGTCTAGGAAAGCGAGTGACCTCGGTATCGATAAACAGAACGGCAAGATAGAGTTTGCACAGCTATACGGAATGTCAGATGCATTGTCCTTCGGTCTAAAGAGAGCTGGGTTCAATGTGAGCAAGTACATGCCGTTTGGACCAGTCGAAACCGCTATACCGTATCTTCTCCGACGTGCTTATGAGAACCGGGGAATGATGGCAACCGGAGCGCATGACCGCCAACTCATGAGGTATTTTTAACCCTCCTGTTTAACTTCTTTAAACATAAACATATATAGTCTGGTTATTTTGGATTTATTTAACCAATGCTGGTGTTGGTCATTGCAGGATGGAACTCAAGAGGAGGTTAATCGCCGGGATTGCATAAAGACAAGTGTTTAACTGTTATTATGTATGGATTATGTATGGATCCATTAAAATGAAATTCGGAAATGTAGATGAATAAATTTCTTCTATGTAGATTAAGAAATTGGAAAAACATTAAAAAAAAAAATTATAATATAAGAAATGGAGGTAGGAAAGAACATTTCATGTGGCTTTATCACAATGGACTACATCTTTGTATCGATATTTTATTCACCAATGTATATTCATCCTCCCTGATCAATAATAATGAAAGTACCTTTTTATTTTACTTAACTCTAGTTATATATATATATATATATATATA
>NW_010921699.1:0-41783 GCF_000633955.1 Camelina sativa | reverse complement strand
TATATATATATATATATATATATATATATATATATATATTTTTCCTTCCAAAAATTTTATTAACGATCAGAGATGAGATCATTGTTTACATATTGTTGTAAGAAGTTTGGACAGAAATTAAACATCTCCCATGGAGTAGGGTGTACAACAATAGTTTTTGCTAAGGTATCTGCACAAGTGTTCTGTTCCCTATGGCGAAAGAGGAACGACATTGACGTAAATCTGTGGCGCCAGAGGTTGATCGACTCAATGTAGTGTTGAAGCCTCAGATTATGTCCCCCTCGGTTGAGTAATCGGATTATGTTTAGATTATCACCTTTAAAAATCACCGACCGGTAGCCTAGACCCCAACTGCATTGTATGGCCTATAAGAGACCTGAGCATTCAGATTCTTCCGGAGTAGGGCGGCCTTGAAATTTTCCCATACCACAATGTAGTACCTGACCTTTTGAGTTCCTGAGTATCTATCCAAGCCCTGAAAAACCTGTCTCCGTCGTGGTGTGAGGCATCATAATTGCATTTAACTAGCCCCGCATGTGGTTTGGTCCATCGTGAATTTTTTCTAATAGTGTTGCCTTGGTGTGGTTGAGCTTCAGGCATTGATGAATGTGTTAGCCATTCCACAGCATCTGTTGTAGCTTGATTGGTGATTGTGTTCGCAGTATTCTTTTTATTGCAAACAAGATCATTTCTTCCCTTCCAAATTCTACATAGTAGCCAAAAAGGTAAGCAGCGGAAACGAGGTTCAACAGTTGTATCTTTAAATAGTGCAATCAATTCCAATAATTTGGCTTCAAGAGTATTACTTGCGTCACAGAGACTAGCTGTTAGAAAGCCCGCCTTTCTCCACACCATAGCCGCATAAGGGCAGGAAAACAGCATGTGATCGGTTGTTTTTATTGTTGAGCAGCATCTTGCACAATATGGATTTACTTTAATATTTCTTCTAAGCAAGTTTTCGCCCACACCAATGGCCTTTGATGACACCGCCATAGGAAATGCTTGATCTTTGGAGTTATTGGTAGTTGCCAGATGCCAGCTGCAAGCGCAAGTGTTGTTGCTAATGTAGGTTTTGGACCTGGTTCGTTGCTAAGACTGTGCAATGCCGTCCAATAACCAGATTTAACTGTGTATTTTCCATCTTTTGTAAAACTCCATAAGTAGGTGTCCGGAACTGGCAGTGCAGGGAGAAAGACCTTGTGTATCAAGTAACGATCTTCAGGGATCACTGTTTCAAATATTTTATCTTCTCTCTATTGGAGTGTTATCGGATCTATAATATCTTCTACTAATAGATTAGTATCCGACGTTGGTAGCAATCGGGGGGCACGAGGTGGCGAAGTTGGTAACCACGGATCTGTATCAAGTACAGTGCAACGACCATCTCCAATATGAATTTGGAGACCTTTCTGTAATAGCTCACGTCCAAACAACAAAGAACTCCAGCCATATGATGCTTTATTCCTCTTTTTTGCTGTGAGAACACTTTCATCTCTAAAGTACCGTGCTTTAAAAGCCGGAAAAGAAGACAGTGAGGCCATTGGATCAATTTCCATAGTTGATTGGCTAACAGCGCTTGGTTGAACAGATGTAGATAACGAAATCCGATTCCTCCTTCTTTTTTTAAAACAGCCATCTTCTTCCATGCCACTCAGGACACCTTGCGTTTTGTTTTGGTTGTACCCCACCAAAAACGTGCCATCATACTATCCAATTCAGAACAGAGTTCCGTAGGGAGTTGGAAACAATTCATAGAGAAAACTGGCATCGCATATGCCACTGCTTTGATCAAAGTTTCTTTTCCCTCCGCTGATAAGAATCTTGTTTGCCAACCCTCTTTTTTTTGTTAGACATTGTCTAGGATATATTGGAACATCTCTGTTTTTTTACCATTAAATTGTTCCGGTAATCCAAGATATTTCCCACCGCCGCCAATAGTAGGGATCCTTAGTGTGTGTTGAACTGTGTCTCTATTTCTTTGGAAGACTCGAGCACCAAAGGTAATTGACGATTTGTCAAGGTTAATCATCTGACATGATGCAGCCTCATATTCCTTGAAGATCTTTAGGAGGTTGGAGCTGTTCTTGTAATTTGCTTTGAGAAAGAAAAGCGAGTCATCAGCAAAGAGGAGGTGAGAGACAACTGGACCCGGAGTACTAATACGTATGCCTTGAATCTTGTTATCGCGAATCGCTTCCGTGATGAGGGAGCTCAGTACGTCAGCACACAAAATAAAGAGGTAAGGAGATAGTGGGTCACCTTGTCTTAATCCTCGTGAAGCCGAGAAACGTCCATATGGAATACCATTGATAAGTAAAGAGAAAGAAACAGAGCTAACGCATGCCATTATCCACTTGATCCATGTAGCAGCAAACCCCTTTTTCTTTAAAACTGCTTCTAGAAATTCCCAACTGATGCGGTCATATGCTTTGCTGATATATGTTTTCACAGCCATGTAAGAGTTGGCACACCGTTTTCTTACTCGTAATGAGTGCATCACCTCGTGAGCAATCAAAACATTATCAGTGATTGATCTGCCTGGTATAAAAGCCGCTTGATGTTCTGAAACCACAAGGTTAAGTATCTTTTTTAGACGCATGACTAGTATCTTGGATATAACCTTGTATAGGCTGTTACAAAGGCTTATTGGTCGAAATTCTTTCAGTGTTTGCGGGTTGGTGCCTTTGGGGATAAGACATAAGTTTGTATGGTTCCAATCTTGTTGTAAGACACCTGTTTCGAAAAACTCAGTAATGGCTGTGACAATTGCAGGTCCAACAATGTTCCAATAATGTTGGTAGAAAGCAGCATTAAACCCATCCGGTCCTGGGGCACGAGTAGTACCAATATTGAAAAGTGCAGTCTTGATCTCCTCAATAGTAACTTCGCTAGTTAAAGATGCATTCATGTCGCTTGTAACTACTGGCTTAATGTTGCGTAGAGCTCGTTGAGATCAGATTGTCCTGGTTTGGAGAATAGCTCACCAAAAAATCGCTCTGCTTCAACTGCTATCTCTTTATTCCCATATAAATCAGCTCCTTGGTGGTCCTTTATCGATTTCAGTCTATTCCTGGCAATTCTATTTTTCACAAAGGCGTTGAAGAACTTAGTGTTGCGGTCACCCTCGTTCATCCATTGACATCTACTTTTGAGTTGCCAATATTTTTCCTCATCTCTATACGCCTGGAGAAGATCTTGTTGCAGCTCATGTATGTGTTCAGTTGTTGTGTTTCCATCACTGTGAGCTCGATCAATAATCTTTATCAATTCCTTGATCCGTAGAGCAGAATTGGTGTTGTTTTGTCGCTTCCAGGCTGAAATGTTGCTACGACAATTCTTTATCCTATCCAATATGGTTAGTCGATGGCCTAATCTGTTGCTATTCCAAGATGATTCGATCACCGCTGACAACTCCGGTCTTTGGCAAAGTCTAGTATCAAACTGGAAAGGCCTGATTCCTCTGTCGGTTGTGCGTCTAATTTTGATGATTGAGGGTCGATGATCAGATTCGATCATTTCCAGATATTCAACCTCAGATGCAGGATAGTGAGCTCGCCACTCATCATTAGCCATTGCTCGATCCAGCCAGCTTTAAACGTTATGTGTACGTCGTTTTCCAAGCCAAGTCATGTTGTTACCCTTGAATGGAAGATCTTGTACTTTACAAACATGAACCATGTTTCGAAAATCAGTAAACCTCCAAGGATCTCTCGGTTTTCCACCACGTTTCTCATTTGCATGTAAGATTTCATTGAAATCTCCACACATTAGCCATGGACCATTTCGTTTAATGGCAATGCGTTGGAGACGTTCCCAGAGTATGTGTCTTAGTTTCCGGATAGGATGACCATAAACGCAGGAGAAATAGAAAAACACATCTTTATTAGATATCTTACAATCAATGAGACGTGCATCAAGTTCATAGAAGGTTACATTCACTGATTTCCCCAAATTTGAAAGATCGTTGGAAGCGCAGAGGGGTATCTATCTCGCATGAGAGGCGAACGCGGACATATTCCACCAGTACAGCACCTTCACCTCCAAAATCGGTTTCAAGGAAGTTCACCATATTTTCACCGATAAACGTAACCATACGTCGAGTGAGGAAATGGAGAGGGATTCCCCGGATCTGGAACCATAATGGGATACTCTTAATTTCGGAATACGGAGTAGTCGGGTTCCATTTTTGAAGAATGCACATCCAGTCGTTGAAAGACCAAGGACCGCGATGGAGTACCACATTCATCGCTTCATTAGATTGGAAGAGGAATTGAATTCTTTTGTTCTCCAGGATACGTCCTGTAACATCCTTCCCCACTCCCAATAGCCTTGGTAGAGCATTGAGTATAGCCCGTAGATTCTGCTTCCGGGGATTTATTGGTTTAGCAATTAGACTAAACCTAGTCTCACCCAAAGCCTCCGTACATAGATCCGCTGGGAGATTGATTACAGAATCTTCAATCCCTAAATCTATCTCTTGCATCTGTCTTCGGATATTGTCCGACATGATCAGTATGAACTTTTCTCTCACTCTGCTCAACCCATCGTTTACAGAGACACACACAGGGTATAAATAGGTTTGGGGTATTGACAGTTATCGAGTGGGTAACCGTTTTACCGTTATTGAGGCCTGAAAAAACCGTCGGAAACCGACGACAACTGCTCCTCTTGTCTAAGAGACACGAAGACGCAAGCCAAAGAGGTGTTCGTCTAAAAATCGCTTTCTTTTCTCTCATTTTTTTTTTCAGTTTTGAAGTTATATTTTTTTTTGCCGTGATAGTTTTTCGCGGGTTGTGCTGCTGGGACAGTTTTTTCTTAATAAATGTTTATTTTATAATATTTTTACTTCCAAATATATTCCCAAATTTAGAAATCTTGAGATATATAGACTTTATGTCTTACTTTAATAAATAATTGATTTCATTTTATGTGTATTAAAAACAGTGTAAACACACAAAAAATTATGAATGTTTTGAATATTTCAGGATTTATTTTTAGATTTTTGTTTCAGTATTTCAAAATTAAAATATAATTTCTTATCTACATATCATTATCAATATTTTATTACTTTTGCTTAAATTGGCGAACATTAAATTACCCTAAGTTGCATATAATCGAGTTGTCTTGGACATTTTTTGTTTATTTTTTTTCAATTTCTTGAGTTTTTCAGATCAATTTTTTCCGTTTCTACAACACGAAAAGCTTTCGAAACTAACGGAAAAAAACTTTGGTTCGGCTGGTTCGGTTATCAGTGTTCTTTCAATTTGGTTATCAATTTATTTATTGCCTAACAAATTATTATAGTATGTAGAAATAAATAGTTGCTTACTGTAAAGTGAGAGCTTTCTTTACTCATGTAAACATATATAAGCATGTACTGTTCAGGTTCACTAAATTACGGTAATGCAACCTTCCCAATAACATAGCCTGAAAAAAATAGGCGAGTGAATGAGTTGAGCAATTAAGTGAAGCAGACGATAAGAGATATAGATTAATGTAAGGAAGTGCATATTTTGTAGTAGATGACAACTTATGGATTGATTGAGTAATAGAGATTTTGGAAATCATGTCTGTGCATAATTCTATCTAGCATACAAAATCATCATTTACATTGTATAGATAGCTCTTACCTCTGTCTGAAACTCTTTTTAGCCCTCTCAAGAATCAGTGGCTAGAATTTTCACAGCAACTGTCTCAACGGTGAACATTTAAGCTTTCTAAGCAGGTCCAAATGCTTCTTGGTATTGGATCAAACCCAACTTTCCCATCGCTTTAGTCTAGCAAAATCGTACCAAGAAACCACATCTTTGTTTGGTTTCTGCCTCTTTTGAAACCTCTCTTTCCTAACCTCCTTGTGGCTCCTCATCGTCTCTATTGACTTCATCTTTGTATTGTTCATCTACATCTTCATGGTAATACGTGTGACGCTTAGGAATGGGTCTACTATACATAGGATGACTCTCTCGATTCAAAATTAATTCTTTTAATTTGATTGGTTAAAAATTTTAAACGAGTCAGCTCCATATTTGTATTGATTTGCTGTTTGACCCGCGACCCAGACAGTTCTCTGATTTGGGTCTATTGCTAATAACCGAGAATCATAAAACCGGAAAACTCACAAAAACCGCTATAAACCCGCGACCCGGTAACCCGAACCGGATCGGTTGAGCTACGGATCAATAATATCTATTCGATTTGGAGACTAAATATAGAGTTTCAGACTTTCAGTTTACAAACCTCTGGTCGCTTCATCTCCTCTCACAACAAACAGCTGATTTTCAATCTCTCTGTTATTTTGAGTTTTTTGTCTGTGATCTCCATCATTACTTGATTTTGGACACTAGCATAATATGATAATACTTTTTTCACGAACGTAGCTCTGTATTAATTAATCATCAATTCATCATCATGTTTGCGTATTTAGCAATCGATTACGTCGTATATTGGTATTATAAATAACGGATCCTCATCTTTTATATCCTCATGTGATGTGCATCTTTTATGTCTGAACTCTATTTTTTTCTTCTTCTGTCGTGTATTTACAGGTAATGGAAACAAAAGAAAACTATGAAGAAATAGCAGCCGCAAACCATTCAGTCCGAGAAAAAAGTGATATAGCTTGGTCCTATGGGATCAAATCAACTGATTTAAGAGGGAAAACGGTTTTGGAATGCTCATTTTGTCACAAAAAAAAATTAGGAGGCGAAATTAATAGGATGAAACAACATCTTGCTGGCGTGAAAGGGAATACAGATGTGTGTTCACATATTCCAGGAGATGTGCGATTCAAGATATTGAACGCATTAAAAGAAATTGAGAACAACAAGAAGAAGCAGATTGTTTTGGATGATATGAACGACGGTCCTGAAGTTCAAGATGGTGATGGAGATGATATCGAAGGTGATGTTCGTCTAAGTCAAAAGTGGAAGAAAAAAGGTATTGATCTACATGAATACTTTAAAAGAGGTGTGCATAATCCGAGTATCCGACCCAACCTACTATAAAAGCTTGTATGCAAAGTAAAGAGAGAAGCTCGTTCAAGAGCTTAGGTTTTATAGAGAACGTGAAAGCAGCTTTTCTCCTAATATGGCTCTTACTTGCAGGAAAACATCTTAGCCGGGTAAGTTAGTAAACATGGATTTGACTTGCATTATATATATATATATATATATATATAGATATAAAGTAGTCGGATATAATTTAATTGATATTTTAGATGAATGGTGGAGATCTTTTGTTTATGATGCTCCTAATTTGCAAAAATTAGCAATAAGAATTCTTAGTCAAACTGCTTCTTCATCTGGATGTGAGCGCAATTAGACTGTGTTTGAGCGGATTCATACCAAAAAGAGGAATACATTAGAGCATCAATAATTTAATGATCTCGTCTTTGTTCACTACAATTTACGTTTGCAACAAAGGTGAGTATCATAGTATCATTAAATACAATTTGTCTTTTTAGTTTAGTTAACAAGTTATACATGTTTTCTATAATATATTTATTCAACTATGTGATTTTTAGATGTTTCAGATTTTGATGAAGATTTCACTATGCCGCCTTAAGAATACGAAGAGAATGGTGATAGAGACAACCAAGATCGGTCGTTGTGAATTCATGATGTTCTTTAATACTCCTTCTATTTTAATATATAAGATGTTTTAGCAAAAACACGCATAATAAGAAATGTTTACTTTTAAAAAGTTTAACCAATAAGAAACAAAACTGCATAAAATAAAAAAATAAAAAATATAAAATTAGTCTAAAAGTTGGCTCAAAAATTGAAAACATCTTATATTATGAAACAAGCAAAAACCTCTAAAACATCCTATATTATGAAATGGAGGGAGTATATTTCACTGATGATATTTTACTTAGTGTTTTTTATTTTATTCTAAAGGTTCATTCATTTTATTTTTATTTTTAGATTTCATAATTTGTTAATTATTGTATGATTATTTTTATTTTAGTATTTTATAAAAATATATAATTTCTATAGATATAGTATACAAATCATAACCAATTGACCCGCGGTCGAACCCGGTTGACGCGACGACCCAGTGATCCAGAAGGCAGTGCCTTCCGGTCCGGTCGTGAAAACATTGTATCGTAGATTTTGTTATTATTATTATTATTATTATTATTATTATTATTATTATTTACAACAAAAATATTGGAAAGAAAGTTGTTTACAAACAAAACAGGATGCAGAAATCTACGCGCTTGGCGTGCCAAAGAATCCGCACTTACATTCGCATTTCGTGAAAATAGAGATAAAGAGAAAGAAGAAAACTTCTCCCTGTCAATCTTGATATCTTCGAGGTAGGTTTTAAAAGCCGGCCAGTCTTGAGGAGAAGACACCATCTTCACCAAGTTTGAGCAATCTGTATAAAAAGCCACATCTCGATAGTCATGTCCAATCATGCACCGCATAGCCCAAACAAAATCTTCTACTTCAGCATGTAATGGGGAAAGACTTTGGCGAAAATTGGCAGCTCCTCTCGACATCAACGTATCGTGAAAGGATGAACACACCCATCCTTCACCCGCGAAAGCATCACCTGCTTTCCACGATCCATCTACAAAACACCGATAACCTGAAAAGAGAGTAGGAAGGTGGCTTGTAGGCCCCCTTACCCGAGGACTAGAAGCGTTGGGGAATGTGGATGATTCCTCATCCTCAGCCTGTGCTTGCAACCATGTAGACGCCTCCCTACCGCTACTTTTACAACCTCCTCCAGCCTTTCCATTTGATTCTCAAAAACTCGAGCATTTCTTGCCTTCCATATATACCACATGATCTAAGGAAAAACCGCCACCTGAGAACCCGGGTTGGAAGAACCCAGAAAATGATCCACATTGGCATACACGAAATCCGTTGGAGGATGAAACTCATCTCAGATAGAACCCGAAGTTGCAAAATCTCAGGTTCCAGCTGCTGAGAGGGTGTCCAAGCCTAAGGTCCCTTTTCCTAAGCCAAGAAGTTCCAAGCAGGAGATGGGGGAAGATAGATGCAAAGCAATGGTGGATAAGGTAATGATTGAGTTACCTTTATTAGATGCAGTAAAGCTTTCACCGCCACTTAAGCGATATGTGAAGAGGATGGTCACAAATGGTTTGAGCCTTGAGAAAGGAGCACTACTTACCAAGGATGTCAGCGCAATTCTATTGAACCAGCCCTCACAGAAAAAGAAAGAGAAGAAGCAAGAGGTGGTTGTCTCTAAGAAATTGAGTGCAATACTTTAGTGTAGAACTGCTGAGAAGTTACCAAATCCTGGAAGCTTTATACTTGATTGATCTATCTTAGCAGGACGATTTCCTCACTCACTTTGCGATCTTGGCTCTAGTATTAACCAGATGCCACATTTTGTTGCTGTGAGACTTGGGATGACAAAATTCAAGCCAACTCAGATTTCTCTTATCTTAGCTGATCGATCCCGAAGAATTTCTGAAGGTGTTTTAGAGGATATTCCGATTAAGGTTGGAAACTTCATGATTTCCACTGACTTTGTGGTGCTGAAATATGACGAAGAGCCTAGTGATCCTCTCATCTTAGGACGTTCATTCTTGGCTACAGCTGGTGCAATCATAGATATGAAGAAGGTACACATAACACTGAATGTGGAAGATTTGAGTATGAACTTTGAGATGGATAAACTGAGGAGGGCTCCTACTTTTGATGGACAAACATTTTTTTGTTGTGAAGATTGCTGAGATAGGCTGCAAAGAAGCAAATACACGAGCATCAGGCACAATGTTGATCGACACAACCTCTATGTCGGTCGACACCAATCCACATCCGAACATGAACTTGTCCAAAACTGATGCTCCAAGTCATAAAGCTGTTTCCAAACAGAAAACTCCCCACTCCACACTCCAGAGTCCTCAGGTAAGGTCAAGGTATACATTTTCTTTACCCAAGTGTCCTCCTATCATCAATAAGACCATCAAAGGAAATAAGATAAGAGCAACCATATCCAAGTCTAGCCCTGGTCCTGTTCCTCATGTCCTTGGTAGACCTCATTCATCTACTGCTTATACACCACCTTGGATGAAGAGGACATTTTCTCGGAGGCATATATTGCCACATTCCGATTCACCGGATGCCTGAACTCCGACACAGTCAAGCTAATGACTGAAAACAAGCGCTTAGTGGGAGGCAACCCATTCATAGGTTTTTCTTTTTTCATTTTATGTCATTTTTCTTCTTGCATTGAGTCAGTTTTTGTTTGAATTTTGTTTGAAATTATGTACTATCTCTCTATCATGTTACTTTTAACTTGTGTTTGAGTGCTTCTTAACAAAATAAACATCCAAGGATTGATCCAGCACAACATCGACACAACTAACTCCATCTAACAAGGAGTTTCGGCCAAAAATCACTATTCATTGAGAGTGTCGATCGACACTGAAATGGTGTCGGTCGACACCGATGGGTAACTTGAGCATCAATTCATCTTTTTATTACAATTTTTTAAAAAAATTTGTTTCCTTTTTGCTTTTCCCTTGCTTGATAACACTGGGAAAAGTGTTTTTTTAAGTCTGGGGGAGGTATGTACTAACCACTAACTTAGTTTTTGCTTTTATTCTGTCAAAACCGTATTTTTGTTTTTATTGAATCAAAATTTTTGTTGGGAACTATGATTTTTCTTTTTAGTGTACTGCCTTAGTTGATTAACGTTGCAGATTGAGTCCATAATCCGACTAATGAAAAATCCAAAGGCTGACCAGTGAACCAGAGACATCCAAATTTCCAACAGAATCCACAAAAGCCTGAGGTATTTTCTGCGACTTTTCTTTTTATCTCATCAAGGAGATTGACGTTCTTAGAGCTTGAATCCTTGTTCATACCTGACGAGTAAGATTTCAAAATTACTCTTCTCCCTTATTCAAGTTTAAAAGATTATTCCTGAGAGCTTTGTTAAAAAAAAAGAATAAAAGATGAGATGATTTTGATCAGTTTAGAGGGGTAGGTAAATTACCTGTCACCCCATTATTCTACTCTTGAGTCAAATGATCACACAAAGATTGGAAGCGAGGGGTAGGTAAATTACCGATGACCCCACTATTCGCCTACACTTTTGAAAAGTTACCTGAAGTTTTCCATAATTACAAGACTAGTCCCTAACGTGTTCTAGAACATATATATATATATATATATATAAATAGTATTTTTAGGTCTTAGAAACCTTTAAGTTTTATTCTAGCAGCTTCTTGAGAGATAGATATTGAGAGCTTTTGGGAGAGAGAGATCTGAACTCTTTTGTAGAGAGAAGAATTCCTAAACCCTTTTCTTACTTTTCTAATATCTATTGCTTATTATTCAGAATGATGTTTTGTTCTTCATTGAATATGTCTGAGTAGTTTGCTTGTTAGGTTTAGAGTTTTTTCACATGGTTTTTTTATGGATTATTAGATCTAATTATTTTTAGGGTTCATTATCTTCTAAGATCTTCATCTTTGGTTGTTCTTTATAATAATCCTTGATTGACCATCTAGAATTAATAACCTAGGAATATAAATTGATATGAGAATATAATTGATTTTTCTGATAAAACCTTTGATGAGCAAAATTACTTCTTGCAAAAAGATTTGATTTAGTAATTTTGTGAACAAATCTAAACTTGTTTTTAAAGCTGTTTTTTAACCTAGAATTTTACAGAGAGATTTAGATTTTCTGGTTTTAAATTTAGATAATATTTGCAGTGATAACTGGTTTATTTTACAAAAGAGTTTAGAGTTCTAGATCTGATTTTTAATTGCTTGAACCCTATTAATTTATATGATTTAATATTCTGTAATTTCCTCAGAAATTCTCTAAACCTAGCTTTTCAATCCCTTGAATTTTCACAGCTTTTATTTAATATTTTGCATTGCTTTTCTTAATTTAAATCAACTTGTTTAGCGTAATAACAAAACTAAACCTAGCTTTTCAATCCCTTGAATTTTCACAGTTTTTATTTAATATTTTGCATTGCTTTTCTTAATTTAAATCAACTTGTTTAGCGTAATAACAAAACTCTATAATTTATTGTGTGATCTATAGTCCTTGTGGAATTCGACCCCTAAGTACTACAATGATCTCTTAAACTGAGAAAGTAACTCTAGGGTGTTAAATTTGAGCATATCAGTATTGTCTTAAGGTAATAATGTCTAAAACTAAGGTCTAGGTCTAAGTAGAATCATGGTGCAAGTGTGTGTAGTAAGTAGAAGTAACTAGTATAAGTGTGTGTGTGTGAGATGATGTAAGAAACCATATGTGGATCCGATTTATAAAATGTAGAAGATTATAGTTTATCTCTCTAAGCTTCTTGTTCTTCACTTACACAAATCTGATGAGAGTGAGCAAACACAAAGAGAAGTAGAGAAATGAGAGACTAACCTCTGTGTGAGTGACTATATTGTTGTTGGGGGGGGGGTTGTGGGAAGATCAAATCACAAACAAAACAACAAAGTAGATATAAAAGATCGAATATGTGCTTGTGGAAAGGTAAAATCATTTACAAAAAAAAAACACATTTTCTATGTAAATTAATTTTTAATTTATAAGACCCCATGTTTAGAGATCATTAATGGAGAGGCAAAAAATAATATAAACTTAATAGAAATACTTAGATTTAAATTAGTATTAAATTATACATAAGACACCCTTACAACGTTTATCAATGAAGATGCAAAATCATAAATAAAATGATCTCAAGAAAAGAGAATGGCGACCACTTAAGAGCCGCACAGTGCAAAAGTAAGAAATTCCACTTTGGACCGTCCAATTCTTTGCGTTTTCAGGCCGCGGCGTCCACCAATAGCCGCCAATCAATGTGAAAGTTATCAAATGCATCATTTTATAGTTCTTATAAATTTTGAATTAGAAAACCCCACTTTGTTAATAACTTTTTTAATTGGTGCTTTTATTCCTTGATAGTGTTATTGAAGTTGTTTTGGTAGAATCACTGTACGATGTCTTCAAAAACAAACTAAAAAAAGAGGAACGACGTCCTATTTACCCCTCGGAACTATTATATCTTACCAGATTCACTTCGATCTTTGACCTCGATCTATATATCCTATGAACTTAAGTACTCCACCTACTTCTACCCGAATCCATACTTCTATTGCTATTTTCCCTTCGGAATATCAAATATCATCTATTGCTCCATGAATCTCGGTTTATTCAGTTTGCTATTGGTTTACTATTTGATTAACCAACTAATGAACTCATTTAACCGGATTTTACCAAAATTTAACCCAATTACAAAACTAAACCAAGAATACTTGAAAAACAAAAATTCCCAAATCGATTTTTCTTCTCTCTTCTTCTCGTTTTCTTCTTTTCATTAGAAGTAGAATTCACAACCCTGGAAACAATCATAATAAGACAGATAATCAATTACATAAACTTAGATAATTACACATGAAGATTTGACCAAAGGTTGATATTATATATTTTCATCTTCTAAGCAAAATCAGAGAAGTCAAATTGCAACAAGAAGACCATAAACTTCAGATATGGCCACGACTCATGAGGAAGAACACAGTCTCACGTGTTATCTTAGAGAACGTGAAGGAGATTTTTAGGTGACCCATATGATCAAATCTCAGAAATTTTAATATTAGGTTTTGTAATTTACTGTAATTCTCTTTTTTTATACGACGTTCCACTTTGAATAGAACCCGATCGAAGAATGCCGGCGTCGCAAGTACATCGATCGGAGAACGCCGACCGTTGTATCCTCCACGACTCCACTACTACCGCTGCTGAAGGTAAAAATATTTGAGGATTTGGTTTTTAGTTTGAATTTGGTATGAATTAGGTTTCGATTCAATCAGCTCTGTTCATTGTATTTGATTGTCCCTCACATGTTTCAATCAGCTCAGTACTATTTGATGTGAAATCGAAACTTTTGGGTTCTCATCTTTTTATGCATATGATTTTGAGTGATGTTTGTTTGGGGTTATGAGGCTTTGATTTGAGTCCGTTGATGAGTCATATAAGAATTTTTTAGTGCTGGATATTTTTTTTAGGTTGAAGAATCGGGTGAAGAAGAAGATCTTGGATCAGATTGTTTACGGGTCGGGTCAAGGTTTTAATGTTTGTCTGGTTTTAAAAAATTGGTTTCATACCGGATTTGAGTCGGTTTTATTGGGTTTGGTTAATAAACCGTTTAAACCAAAAAAATTGGGGAAATAGCAATAGAACTATAAATTCGGGGAGAGATAGGTAGAGCAATTAAGTTCGTAGGAGATATAGATCGATGTCAAAGATCGAAGTGAATCTGGTACGATATGATAGTTCCGAGGGAGAAATAGGACGTCGTTCCAAAAAAAGAACATCATAGATGATTGACAGTTAGTGACAAAAAAAAATGATTGACGGCGAATTAATTATAAGAATAAGAAAAATAATGTGTAGTTTCCGAACCCAAAATATGATCATCTACTTTGTAAGCATTTAAGCAAAGATCTTAAAACGAGTTTTGAAGAATCGTATATGTATTATATTAGGATTTAACTCGTGGTATTGACAATTTTTTTAATTTATATATACATTTTTTATGATTTTATATTATAATTGATTAAGTTTTTATTTTATTTTTAATATAGATGATGCATTTGTTATATATATTTAAGTGTATTGGCAAAAAAAGTTATGTTATTGAATTGTGATTTTGTATAGATATTTTCATTAAAAAAAATATAGTTAAAGAATGTAAGATATTGTGATTGATATTCTTGATTAAGTTGATGAGTTTATTACAAATATTTCATCCAAGTTTTAATATTTATTCAAATGGCAAAAGATTAATTATGTAAATTTTACAAATAAAAGGTTAGAACATAAAATGTACTTCAAAAATGTTAATATAGATACATAATGAAATATTTTTATGTTTTATCATTTAATTAAAAGAGAAATATAATTTATAAAGAGAATATATTTGATAGATATAATTCTTTTATTTTTTGTCAAACTATTTGATAGATATAATTCCAAAAATAAACTCAACATACAAAAGCACTAGAGCATGCAGGAAAGCATTAAAACAATAAAACAAAACTTGAAATCTAAACTAATTAACATCCCCACAAAAATTGTCGACTGTTACAAAATTGCCGATGATTACTCAAAAGTTAAAATCTTTATTCTTTTTGTTGGCAGACAAAGAAGAAGATGTCAGTGGTTAGGCTCAGACAACAGTAACATTATCACAGTTACAACGACAAATGGAAGACGGTGGAGGAATCACTACTGGAACGGCCAAGCAAGTAGGAATATCGTCTCCGGCCAAAATAACGACAATCTTAGGTAAGTACTCTTCTGTAATAGTCTTAGCTTCCTTGTCACCGACGTCATCATCTTTGTCGATAGGATTGTTATTGCTAGATGAAGAAGAAGATGAAGAAGAAGACGAAGAAGATGAAGAAGAAGAAGAAGAAGAAGGAGACTTTTGGTGTGTGCAGACCAATGAGAGTAATGCCAAAGCTATAAGCAAAACAAGCAAAAACAAACCACCAAAGAGATATGGTACTGGTGACTTCCAGATTTCTACTTTTGGTGTCGTTCTCATTTTGTTTTTTTTTATGTCTCTTTTTTCTTTGTGTTGTAAGTGCAACTATGAAAGTTGTAGTTTAGGTATTGAAGAGAATTTATAGTGAAAGCTTGTATGAAATTACTTTAAATTTTAAAATTTAATTTATTACTTATCAAGAGCTTTTTCTCTTTATTTATAGTTCAAAGTTAAGTAGGAAGATTCCTTGTGCGTTCAGATATTCCTTCTCTTTTGTTAACTATTTGTTTTTTAACTGTTCATGTCATGACGACATTTACTTTAATTCTTTTTTTTTTTTTGTTAAAGATTTACTTTAATTCTTCTTACTTTTTATTCGACACATGGACACTGTAACGTACATGGTATATATACATGCAAATGTTCTTTTGTTTTTGTGTTAAATTAAATGTATAAGGATGTAAAAAAAGTGTTTTATTTGTATAAGTATGTTTTTACTTATACAAAATGAATGTTTTGAGTGTGCGAATATAATTTTATATATTAAGCTACGAATTATCAAACTTTGAGTTAGTATAATTATTATATATTCCAGTAATTATATTTATAGTAAAGATACTAATATGTACTATATTATTGTAACACTCCAATTTCAAGATATATGATGGTAACTTGAAAGAAATTTAATTGAATATAAAGTCAAATTGAGAACTCTCATAATTAATTAAGCATGTATGAGCTGTAGTAGTTTCAGAATAAGTGATTTTCTCAAAAGTGATTGTCAGAAACCGTGCGAGTTAGGATATAACATGGAAATAAATCGTATAGTGATGTGTAGGAACCATAAACAAGTCTTTAAAGTCTCTCAAACGTAACGAACGGACTGTAAAGATAGGCTGACGAAATAAGAGAAGATGTAAGATTCATTAATAAATATGGCGATCAATATGTTATAAGTATAATATACGATGATATATTTTAGGTTTAATTATACTTTTACATATGATATTAAATCACGATTTTGGCTATACCATGGTTTAAACTATATATTATAAAAGATTTAATTTATATTTTAAAACATCTTTTTGATATAATATATTAATTTATGTATTGTGATATTATTTATAGTTATGGTTATTTGCACAAAGTGTTTTTATGTTAAGGTTGAAAATGGTAAATTTGTATTTTAAAGTTAAATGATGTTATTAAAGTGAAATAACACTTTTATATCTTATTTAATCTTATAAATCATATAAAGATCTAATGTGAAGTATAATGATTTAAATTTATAAACTAAATATGTTTGTATTTATTAAATTATATAAAGATCAGGGGTGAAGTATAAATGAAAGATATAAATGTGTTTAGCTGTTTTCTGATATAAACTAACAAAAATAAGATCAAAACACATTTATATTAAGCTTATCACACACAATATTTTTTAAAAAGAGAATCATATAAAGATCAGAAGTGAAGTATAATGATTAATAACAAATAAACGTAGTAAGTTATATATATCAAATCTTATATGTTCATTTTGAATTTATTTTTTTAGAAACTAATAATGTATTTCCTTTTAAAATATTGGTATTTGACACTGTTATCCTTAATAGCTATTATTAATTTGTTCTTTGAAACCTATACATGTAATCATATTTTGATGTAATTATTAACAAATTTAGATACAAAATGTATTTTCCTAGTACTATATAGGGAAGCATATGGGTTATACACAATTTTAGACTTATGAATTATATATATTTTACTTATCTTCTAAAGTACTATTATTTAGATACATTATTTTGAAGTCTTTCACAATTCAAGAGCGTTCATATACACACACACAATCACAAAATTGAAGAACAAAATAAGAATTATAATTTGTGTTGATATGCATAAGCAAAACTAGATTTTTTTTAAAAACAAATAGATTTCTAATTAAATTTATTTAATAATCATTTTATCTTGTGTATGGTGTGGATTTATATCTAGTTTGGTTGTGGTTGTTCGGTTTGTTTTGAATTTTTTTCTGTTTAGTTTGGTTTGTGTTGAAAACCCTAAGCATCGTTTAAAAAGGCACGAAAGCCTCTCTTTGGTGGAGTTTTATCTTTTGTCGCTTCTAGAGAAAAAGAAAAAAGCGAGAGTTGGCTTGGGAGCTTGATCTAGAGGATAAAAGAGAAGGTTAAGGAGAGTTAAGAGGAGCATAAGGGCTTGTTTTGGTGTTGTCAAGGAGAGGAGAAGAAGATCAGTAGCTTTTTGGGTGTGAGTTGGTTGTTGTGGTGTTGTTCCTATTGTTTTTTTTTGTCATTCTATTCTTTCCAAATCTATGGTGAGTGCATGACCATAGCTTATCTGAGCAATTAGAGTTTGTGTGATTTGATTTGGTGATTGTATGATTGATTCCTTGTTGTTTTATGTGATTTTGTTGTGTTTGTGTGGTCTTGTATGGGTGTTCTTGGACATGTCATCGTGGGAGATGATACGGTGAAGTTTTAGGGTTGAATGAGTGAGGAGGTGTTGCAGAGTTAGGGTGTCGATCGACACCATCTGTTGTCGCGAAAGAAAATCGCGTTGTAGAAGTGGTGCAACCTGTTGGTGGTGTCAACTGAAACCATAAGTGTCGCCCGACACCAGATGTTAGTGTCTACCGACACTAGGAGGTGGTCATCCGGTACCAGATGTTGGTGTCGACCAACAAAAGTTGTGTGTGGACGCAGTTTTGTTCCTGTCTGACTGGTTTGGCTATTTGGTGTTGTTTTCATGTTTATGATTTTAATTGCTTGTGTGTATAGTCTAGTAGATGAGAGGATAGTTTTATTAATTATTTTGTGATAATACTTACGCATCTCAAATGTTGTTTGTGGTGTAGGTAATATGCGACGTGGAATCATAGCGATGAGGAGGAGGATGATCTAAGGTCTCGGTTTTGTGAAATTGGTCCTAGTGTTTATGTTGTTGGAACCTTGAATATGAGTTAGTTAGGGTGCTAGTTATGTTGTACATTTCCGCTGTGCATATTGTTGGTTTAGTATTGGTAGATTATGTTGTTATCTATAATTGGTTATGATTATTTGTGTATATTGGTTATGTTGGTTTATTATTGGGTTGTAGCTTGGGTTAATTAAATATTTTAGAGCATTTAATTATATATATTATAAAAAATATGCTGGATAGCTTTATAAAAAAATAACAAGAGAAACTTAGATTGATTATTTATTTATTTTTTTTTTGTAAAACAAAGAGAGTATTTATGAGTCTTTTAAAATGTTATGAAATTGTGTAATCGTATCAAATATGTGTGATGGTAAAATGGCTAGACTGTTCAAAATTGTTAAGTCGGTATGATTCAAAGCTGCCCATAATAGTGACGATGTAGTTTTACATATTAACAAAAAACAATGTTGAAAGATATACATATAAAAGACCAAGGCGACAACATATAACTATAACATATTAAAGTGAACTTTTCATCTCCAAATCATTTACCAAATTGACAAAAAGAGTAAATCACCGTAGTTAGGGCAAGTTTAATGGTAGCTTTTAAATTTGAGTCTTTTATGTACTGTTTAAATTTTTTAAACAATATATATAATGTACTGTTTATAAAATAAGAATAAGAGTTGCGTCGTAAGTGTGCTAAATAAGAGTTGTCTCTTATTTTTTTATTTAATTTTGATTATTTTTAATCTTTTTTATCATAAGAGTCCTCTTTAAATCCCCCTAAATCCCTCCAATGGAGATGCCCTAAGACATCTCCATTAGGGAATTATTATTTTGAGACTCTTAAATTTTTTAAGATTAAATTGTATACCTTTTAAAAATAAGAACTTGTAGAAGGTTAATTAAAAATATCCCTCTCCAATGGTAAGACCCTAAGGCCATCTGCACTGAGGGAACACTTTGGATGTTCTAAGCCTTTTTAAAATAAAAAATATAGTGAATAGTGGGTAAAAAACATATTGTTGGTTCTTGATGTAGAACTGATTTTGGGACAGTTCTTAGGTGACGTGGCAACTCGTGAATGGATACAATTTTTTGCAAAGGAGAAAACATTTATTTGTTTGGAGAAAGTTTTGTTTGTTTTTTTTTATTTATATCTTTAATGTTTTTTTGTTTCATAAAAATTTGGTATTGTATTTTGAATTTTAGTATAAGTTTTTTAAGTTTGCAATTTAAATGTTATTTTTTAAAGTTTTTAAAATTGTAATATATTTAAGATTATTATATTATTAAATCTTATGATCTTAAACATGTTCTCCCAATAACCAACTTCTTAACAAAAGATCTAAACTAATGATCTTACATTATTTTCATAATATTTTTACTCTAAGAACACCCAAAAATGTTCTCCCAATGCAGATGCCCTAATTGAAGTTCTTATTTTTTAAAAAATATCAATTTCAAAATAAAAATGTTTTTAAGTATAATATAATTTTTACTTATTGTTGCAGGCTCTAGAAACCATAACGACCAGTAGAACCACAATGGAGAGGAGGAGCGAGGTCATCAGCTTTTCCTCGAGCCAATTGTTGAATTTGGTATCTTTCCCCTTCTTGTTAACACCATCGTCATTGTAACTATTGAAAAGCTCGCTCACAACCTTTGTAATCTTCACAAACACTTCCGTGGCCTTGACCATTGTGTTGTCAAATACCCACTTTAAGAAATCCATTGCTACGTTATTCTCCCATGAGTGTCATTTGAACCCTCCTCATCTGTTTATACGAAAAATACAAAGATCAGACTAGGCAATGCAAAGATTACTAGTTGTAGTCCTTGCCTTCATATCTTGAAAATTAAACTCTGTTTAAAAAATGAAAAAAAAAAAGATTACTACACTAGAAGTAACCTGATGAGTTCCCTGATGAAAAGTCTGTTTATGCTTTCTCGGAAATCTACACTAGAAGTAACAAACATAGAAAACCACCTCACAAACTCATGATGTACAAATATAGGGGAGTGTATGCAAGCAGGACGAATCAGAACCTCCACTATGTAACATCCAAACTCCTATGCATAATACTGACTTCATATCCAGCAGAAGTGATTAGCATTAACCATAAAACATATGCACACTACAAAATCAGAAAGGCATAAACAGATAATGGGAAGGAAAACTGATCACATAACGAAAACAGAAAAATAATGGTGAGAAGGTAGCTGAATCGATAAAGCTCCTGAAACACCGATGGATGCTTTGATTCATCCTTTGTTTTTAGTAAAACTCAGTAACAAGTGATCTGCAAAGCAACAAAAACAACAAATTAAACACCAAAGATTCTTGCTTTCTCGACATTTATAGACTTATAAATGATTACAAGACAATGACCATAACCAAAACTGAAACAAAAACAGATAAGTTATATCCGAGTTCACTTTTTAAAAGCCACCATTACAATCTATATCAACTAGAATGCGACATACTTCACAGCCTTACCAGCACGACTAAAACCAAGTAGAATGGAGCATAAACAAGACAAGTTTCATAATGTGGAACTTCAATTCTCAATGTGTCACCCAAAATCAGCCAATCTAATAACCATATTCACGAACAAATCTATGATCATAGGCATGAGCTAGACACTTTCAATTGCAATTCAGTGACTCTAGAAAGCCAAATTAATCAACGATTTCTTCTTCTTATTCTAGCAAATCCAGACTCAGTGATGATGATGAAATCAACAAAATTAAAGGATGAGATATTTACCTCGGCACGGGAGTGAAGCATACGGCGGACATCGGATCGAACACTCTCACAGACGTCGAGGAAAGCGCTGTGATGCCAGTGAGGATGGCCCGGCTCGCGACGGAAAGGTTGCTGAGCTGAGTCGGTACGGGAAACGAGTCCGCTGAGAACCGATAGAAGCGCGACGGATAGGAGAGAAGAAAACGAAGTCGATCGTGAATCCCAATTTGGACTGGACTGGAGAGGGAGTCGCCAATGGCAGGTACCATTTCAGGTTCCTCTACGCTTCGAGAGAGTTTCGGGAAGAGATGGAGAGAAGAAAGAGAATGAAGAGAAAGAAAAATAAATTGTTTTTGATATAATAAATTAGACCAATTACATACAGACACCTCATCAACTCTTCCCAACAAGAGTTCTTCCCGACAAGAGTTGATGTTAAAACATAGTAAATAAGAGGCAACTCTTATTGCTTTAGCATTTTTGATTTATTTTTAATCTCAGTTAAAATAAGAGTTTTGCTAAAAACCTTGGTAAAGCTGCCAATGGACTTGCTCTTAGTCAATTTCCATCAGCTTAAAGTTGTCGAGTATGAGTAAGTCAGTCTACTAAATATAATAGAGCTTAGCCAAAAAAAAAAAAAATTGCATAACAAAAGAAAGATCTATTTTACAAATAATTAAATATAAAGTAATGATTCACATTGTCTACCACCAAAGCACCAATTAAAGGTGATACCGAAATATAGTTCACTTTTGTACTATTTGAGCAAATTAAATTAGCTCCTCCACTTGGGTCTGATTGCAAGTAGGATTAGTTAGTGGGAGAGTGTATGGAAACACTACCAAAACCCATCTTTGCATCATCACATATGACGCAGGTACGAAAACTTAAAAGTAAGTGTGCTGATTATATTTTATTATTAGTTCTACCTCTGTTTCTCCTTTCTCACTGAACTTTGGTTTCACTGACAAGTAGCCGTCTTTATATGAACTGTGAGCTATCAATACAATGAAATTGTTTCTCTCTAGAGCATGAGCATTTTGATGGAAATATTGAGTGGCACCTCATTTAAATAATTGACCAATTAAAATGTAGTTTGTGCTTCTGTACATACATATCTCTAAGCAATCATATCCACAAACACAAATAATAGAGGATTACTGTAACACCATAATTTTCATGGATGGCTAATGGAAGATCCATTTAATCATCTATATGAGTTTGATAGACTCTGTACCCTAACTAATCAATAGAGTCAGTGAAGATGGCTTCAAGCTGCAGCTATTTCTTTTTTCTCTTGGTGACAATGCACACCTATAGAAAAAGCTTTGCCTAAGAATTCCATGACCACATGGAAGGCCTATAAGAAGGCTTTCTTACCAAATTCTTCTCCAACTCGAGAAATTTGAGGTTAAAGAATGACATCTCTAGCTTTGTTCAGAAGAACATTGAAACGTTCAGCGAAGCATGGGAACGTTTCAAAGGATACACCAGTCGGTGCCCGCATCATGGATTCAACAATGCATCCTTACTGAGCACCCTCTACAGAGGCGTAGTCCCGAAGATCAGAATGTTGTTGGACACAACTAGCAATGAAAACTTCCTCAACAAGGATGTAGATGATGGTTGGGCGCTTGTTGAGTACTTGGTTCAGTATGATGGTCACTACAATAAGGATTTTGATAGGACCATCAGATCGTCGGGAGACGGTAAGGAAAAATACAAAAGGGACATGAAATCCCTAAACGACAAGTTGGATAAGATACTCCTCAGCCAGCAGCACAACATCAGCTTTGTGTTTGAAGAAGACCAGTTTTAGCATCAAAATGGGGAGAATTTCTAAATTGAAGATGTAAACTACATCAACAATCACTGTGGATACAACATGGGCTAAAATCAATATATCACCGGTATACAAAAGTCTTTTGTCCCCTACAACCAAGACTACCCTCCAAGACCGCAGTTCCCCGGTCGCTACAAACAGACACCTACTCAACCTCCAGCTCCGAAAGTAGACCTTCATACCATGCTGAAACAAATTTTGCTTACTCAAATCAGTCAATCAGTTGACACAACCAAGAGATTCGCTGATATGAATAGTTGCATGGACACCAATAACCAAGGTCTTCACCTTAAGTTTGATGCTATAAATTCCCAAATCAAGCAGCTTGAGGACATGACTGCTTCTACCTCCGCTACACGCTAATCTGTCCATGCTATTGCCTTACGTAGTGGACGCATTTTACCTTCCCGAGAAGTACCACATTACATCACCGTGGACAGTGATGAGTTAAATGGGGAGAATTTTGGTCAAGAAATAATTACCGCGCATCCACCAAGCCAACCAGCCGCCCCATCCGATCTGGCATCCAATCAACCTACTCGTGCACCCGATAAGGTTTATACTCAGATAGAACCAAGTCATCCTCATAAGACATATGGCAAAAAGTAGAAGAAAAGACGATTGACAAGCCACCACAACCATTTCTTGGGAGGTTTTGCAAAGAATTTCTAGAGAAATACAAGGAATTGTTCGACAAACAGATGAAAGAGCTGGATGCTTCTAATGGACGCCTTTGCCCTCATACCTCTATACCAGAAATTCCTAAAAGATGCAGTGATGGAGAGGATCAAGCAAGTCTAAGGGATGGTCTTACTTTGCCACGAGTGTAGTGCCATCATTTAGAGAAAAGTCATTCCCAAGAAACTTGGCGATCTTGGATCGTTTACCCTGCCGTATTCAATAGGACTTCTGTCGTTTTGTAAATGCCTTTGCGATTTGGGAGCATCTGTTAGCCTCATGCCAATAACTGTAGCCAAACATGTGGGATTTGAGAAGTTTAAATATATAATTAATTTTGGCAGACAAATCTGTAAGACTACCACATGGGCTGTTGGAGGAACTGCCGGTTAGAGTGGGAGCTGTAGAGGTACCTATTGACTTTGTTGAAACAACCTGTCCCATTTCTTTTTAAAAAAAAATATACAAATAATATAATTAAATATTCCATAATATTTAACTACAAACCAAACCATAAACCAACATAACCAACTCAAATTAATATAAAACAAACATCAACCTGCACAACGAAAACATATAAACCAAACTAGGATCCTAACCAAGATTCCAACAACAAAATAACATAACCAATAATACAACCGAGACCATAGATCATTGTTCTCCTCATAGCCATGATTCCATGCTACACATGCATTACCTGCACCACAAACACAATGAGATGCGTGAGTATTACCAGAATTACCCAGTGAGGCGATCCTCCCGTCTACGAGCTATACAAAAAAGAAAATCAAGAGTACAACCACAAATGAAACATAGAAGACAACCATCCATAAACAGAACACCCAATAACACATTTCCCACACCTACAAATCATCACACAAAACAAGTCATACAACCCAATCACTCATATAAGCTCATGGTCACGCACTCACCTTAACAAGGTGATTCGAACAACAAAACACAACCAAGAGAGACTCTCCTCATGCCTGCAACACCCAATAACACCCTACAACAAATCACATAACCAAAACAACCTTGAAACAAAACTGACCGAAATAACAGAAACCTTCAGTCTTAAAGAAACAACCCTAAAACAAAAACGAACCGTTAACTATCAAATCCCTCCAGTAAAAAGTTACCTCTAGACGTCATGGCGCTTCTCCTAAAATCTCATGCCGATCGGATAACAGATGAGCAAATTGTGACACCCCAATTTCAAGGACTTGCAGAGACGTTTAAAAGAATTGATTTGGCCACCTATGTCACCAAAGTGCACTTATCTTTTCGGTCAAGGGTCCTGAGAGAACTCCAGAGTTAAGCGTGCTTGAGCTGGAGTAGTCTCAGAAGCGTGACCTTCCGAGAAGTGATTGTTGGAACTGTGCGAGTGAGGACAAAACACAGGGAAAGATCATGTGGTGATTTGTAGGGACGATAAACAAGTCTTTAAAAGCTCCCGGATGTAGCAAACCGACTGTTGGATATGGATGAGCTCACGGGCCTAGTGAGAGGATGAGAGGCCCATTAAGGAAACTGGGCCCATGGAATAAGAGTGGACATTGAGCCCACTGAGAGGTGGCGGTCGAGATGTTACATTTGTGGTCCTGGAAATAGATGTGGAACTGAAGACCCAATAATCCTAGGGAGGCCATTCTTAGCCACAACTCGAGCTATGATTGATGTGATGAATGTAAAGATAGACCTGAACCTCAGAAAGGAATTCACCATGAAGTTTTATATTCAAGACGCCATGAAAAACTAACTATAGATTGCTAGGCCTTCTAGGTTGAAGAAATGGAAAAATTGAGTAAAGAAATGTTTGTAGAGATAGCAGAAGAGGACTGCCTAAAGACAACCCTGTCAATGAATAGTAAAGAGAGATTTGTTCATCAAGAATCATAATTCTACAAAGAGCTGTTGGACACTTAGAAGACAGTCATTGAGTGAGAGTGTCAATGAGACCGTAAAGGAAATTCTGAAACGAAAAGAGGAGAATTTTAGCAATCCAACCAACCGCCCAATCACTAACACGACCATCCCATCAAGTGTAATATCGTGCAGCAGCTCGAGATTAGTCGCGGCAGGAAACAACCTAACCATCCGGCCGATGACCCCCTTGTGTAGCATGACCGAGCTTCCCACCGAGTCACCTAGTTCAGACTCTGATGATTGGTCCGAATTGAAAGCACCAAAAGTAGAGCTAAAACCTCTTCCATCTGGGCTAAAGTATGCTTTCCTAGGACCCAATTCAACTTATCTTGTTATTGTCAATGCTAGTTTAACGAATAAAGATCTAGAATTGCTTTGTGCTGAATTAAGAAAATATAGAAAAACAATTGGCTATACTCTAGATGACATTGAAGGAATCTAGCCTGATCATTGCACTCATAGAATTAACTTAGAAAATGAGTCGTACTCTAGTGTTGAACCTCAGCGAAGGTAAAATCCAAATTTAAACGAAGTTGTTAAGAAGGAAATCTTAAAATTGCTTGATGTTGGAGTTATCAATCCTATCTCTTATAATAATTAGATATCTCCAGTGCATTGCGTTCCAAAAAAAAGAGGAATCACCGTAATCAAAAATGAAAAGGATGAATTGATCCCCACTAGGACAATCAAAGGATACAAAATGTGTACATAAAACTGAATGCAGCTTCTAGAAAAGATCATTCCCCTTACCTTTTGATGTGTATATATTTTACCTTGTCTTAGTAGAGTTTATTCATCTCTTTTGCATAGTTTACTAGCTAGTTTTGTCATTATTGTGTAGTTTAGCCTCTGTTTGTGCATTAGAGTACAATATGCATTGCATTTGCATTGTTTCCTGCATAAACAGGTGAATTAGACCCCAAGGAGCATGTAAGTGAGCTGAAGAGGAATAGAGTGCAACCAGTGGAGCAGACCAATGTTGGAATAAAAGAAAACCAAGGTTCAGAGACCACTCGACCAGTGAAGAAACAGAAGAAGAAGCCACTCGACCATGCACTCGACCGAGCACATGGTCGAGCACTTCCAACCGCCTTAGTGTTTTGTCTGCTAGCTAAATTAGGGTTTCCTTCCCTTCCTATAAATATCCCTTGTACTCTATGGCCGCCCACAAGCCAGAACAAGTGAGAAATAATGTCTAGAGTCACCTCAAAATTAGTTTTTGCCCTTTTGGGTATTTATTACTTTTCTGCATCATTATCTACTTTTGTCTTTGCTTTTTCCAGATTTTCAGAGTTTGTAAACCCTATAACTTTTTATGTGTTGAGAATCTGAGTTTGCTTCTTTGTATTAGGTTGTAGATCTCTGTTACTGAGGAGTATGTCACTGGGGACAGTGAATTTCAAGATGGGGAGGATATTCAACAAGTTTCAGCTCAGAATGAAGCAGAGGATCAAGCAGAGAAGAAAATCGACAGTGTGCTCGACCAAGCACACGATCGTGCACTCGATCGAGTGAGTGATCGAGTCACTGATCGAGTGGTCCCCTCTGAGTATGATAAGCCCACAAAGTACATTCCTTCAGCATACAAACCACCTTTGCCATTCCCAGGACGTTTCAAGGAACAAATGATTAGGAAGCTCAAAGAAAAGATTGAGAAGCAGGAATTGATGGCCATTCAACATGAAGTAACTGTTGAGGAGAAGAAAGAGGATATAGGATCAGCTTTGGAGCAGTATGAACCATATCCTCTCTATAAAGGCATGTTGCTTAACATATCAAAGCAGAAGGCTAAGAATCAAGCCAAGAAGGATCTAGACATTGGAACTGCTGCGATTCCAACCAAGCTTGAGGATCCAGGCTCATTCAACCTACCATGCTCACTGAACTATATGCACTTGAACAAGTGTTTCTGTGACCTTGGAGCCTCTGTTAGTGTCATGCCCTTCTCAATAGCAGAGAAGCTAGGATATGAAGAGTTCAAGCCAAGTAACCTCTACATAAGTCTTGCTGATGGGTCTAGGAAAGATGTGGTTGGCAAGCTAGAGAACTTTCCAGTCAAGATAGGTAAGGCCAGTATACCAACTGATTTCATCATCATAGAGATGGAACAGGAGCTTGATGATCCTATTATCCTTGGAAGACCATTTTTGGCCACTCCTGGAGCTGTAATTGATGTTAAAAAGGGTATGATCAGTCTGGACATTGCTGATGGGTTGAATATGAGGTTTGATATTAAGAACACAACAAACCAACCCACCATTGGAGGCCAACCCTTTGTTATAGAAGATAAAGCTGATGTTGAGTCTTTTAAGATAAAGCTGATGTTGAGTCTTTTAAGATAAAGCTGATGTTGAGTCTTTTAAGCTGATGTTGAGTCTTTCACCCAATGAGGTAGCTTTTCAAAACCTCAAGACTTCAGTTCAAGAGTTGAATGATCTGGTGAATGATCCCCAAGTGTAACTCAACATGAAGTCTGTTAAGAAAGCAAGGCCAAGGCTCAAGATCAAGAATAAGCAAGATTCAGGTGGTAAGACTGTTTTGACCAAGACAAGGTTCATGGTGATCAATTTGAACCAAGGGGGACCTCATCACCTCTCTGGTCTCCAAACCAAGCCTGAGAAGGCACAAAAAGTCAAGCTTAGTAACTATAAACAAGCTCACTAGGGAGGAAGTCCCTAAGGTATCTTTGTAAATAAGTTTAATTTCCTTGTGTTTTTGATGTTTTTCTTTTATCTTTGTGTTGGGCAGGCTTTTACATGGGTTTACAAGTGGACTTAAGAGGGTTTGGACTTGTGGAGAAGGCTTTTAAATGCCACTCGACTAAGCCCACGAGAAGCACACGATCAAGTGCCGTTCAAGCCCATGCCCACTCGATTCACTCCCTTTGCTTGCTCGATCGATTTGGTGGGAGAAGAAGTTTGAATTTCGAATTTGGTCAAGCACTCGACCAAGTGGGGTCGAGTGGTGGGGTCGAGCATGTGCCAAAGTTAGTCAAAGATTCCAATTTCAAATTTTGGATGGTACACACGCTCCACCCTTGTCTTTTTCTCCCTTCTACTTCTTTATAAGCACCTAAATCAATTCTACAATCCTCACACTCTCTCATTTGCATAAACACCCATATTCTAGCTTAAAATCTCTCTTTGCTTTCATTGCTTTGCTCAAAGCTTAAGTTTCTTTGTTTTCTGGGTACTAACCTACTAATCTTAAGTTTTGAGTCTATTCCTTTCAAGTTTACCATCACAATGTCTTCACAAGCTAAGGAAACACCAGAACAAGCTGCAATCCGCCGAGCTGAGGCCAAGAAAGCTTCTGAAGACTTCATGGATCGTCGTGATTCACTGTTGGGCTCAAGAAGAGAGATTAGTGAGCGCACTCGACCACTCACTCGAGGTGGCAAATGTTCGAGTGCCGGTTTGAGCAGGGGGTCGAATGCTCATGCGGAGAAGAGAAAACAGCCTGTTGAAGTTGATTCAGAGGAAACTGAAAGTGATGAGGAGATGGAGGTTGATCCTGAACTAGTAGCTGATGTTCAAGAACAAGAGAGTGATAGTGGAGATGAAGCAGATTCTGGTGTTTTGTCACCAGCACAGCTCTATGAAGCCTTCATGAGCATAAAGTTCCAAGGGACCAGGTATCCACACAACGAGACCATGGAGGAGCTTGGTATAGCTGAGGATGTGGAGTTTCCTTTTAATAAGTGCAACATAACCAAGTCCATGGGGATGCACATGGAGGGTTACAAAGAGATGAGCTGTGAGTTCCTATCCACTCTCCAAATGTATAGCTATGAAGACCAAATGGATCAAGAGGAAGGGCCAGGATACATCACGTTCTCCATCAAAGGCAGGACTTATGAGCTCTCTATGATGGAGATTGCTGAGCTTTTTGGGTTTGATATGGGGACTGATCACAACATTGTCATCCAAAAAGAAGAACTTCAATCTGTATGGCAAAATATTGGAGAAAATAAGCCATATTCCTCCTCCAGCACCAAGAGTTCCAAGATCAGAAGTCCAATGCTAAGGTACCTCTACAAGGCTTTAGCAAACACTCTTTTTCCTAGGAAGGAGACTGGTAATTTAAATGAAGGAGAGCTCAAGATGATAGATATAGCACTATATAACATCATCACAACATCAAGAGATGAGACCATCATTCATGGGAGTAGTGTGCCAACAAACCTTGCCATGTTCCTGATTAACCAATTGACCTACTATAGAAGCTGGGTGAGCAAGCTGCATAAGAGGGGCTCAACTGGAGTTCTATGTATTGGAGGAATCATCACTCCAATCCTTGTAGCTGCTGGGATACCACTTCAAGGTGAGAAGACCAAGCCAAGGTGGATTGACATTCTATACCTCACCTCTACTCTCATTCTAGCCAAGGAGAAGCATCATGGGAGATACTTGTTCAACTTTGATCACCCAACAGTGGGGAAGTCTCAGTCTGTTCTATCAAACCCAGAAGCAACAACAATAAGTGAAGGGCTCAACATTGATTTCTGGCCAGCAGCTGAGCTATTGTTTGATGGAACAACCCCTTATGCTGAAGAACAAAATGGTGATGTTAACATGGCTGAAGGAGAAGGGCGGATCTACTTTGATGACTATGAGCAAAATCCAAGAGATAGCAGAGGAGTGAGAGAGACCAGCAAGAGGGTGACACTACTCCAAAAGTGGAACAAGTGGCATGGGAAGACTGTTGAAAAGCTGAAGAAGAAGGTGGTGAAGATGTCCAAGTATATCAAGGGAATGAAAAAAGAGATTCCTGAGCTTAAGAGTGGAAACTTATCCCCAGCACCAACTGAGCATTTGAGGAGGAGTAGCTCAACTAGGGTATTGTCTAGGGCTGAAAACCCCTTTGAACCTTCAAGAGCTTCGTCATTTGAGCCATTACAGAGGAGAATAGGTCCAATTCGCGCAGAACAGCAAGTTCCAAGGCACTCGACCAATGCACTCGAACCGACACTCGACCGAGCGCCTCCAATGCACTCGGCCGAGCACTTCCCCAGACCTCAGTATGGTTTCCCAGCTCATCAAGGTTATCCACCTCATTACTTCATGGACTCTGCTTTCATGCACCAAGCCTTCTATGGACAGCAAGGATAACCATTCAACCCACCACAATCCACTCGACCTGGCAACTTGAGCAGGCACTCGACAGAGTGCATGTCCGGAGCTATAGTCGAGTTCCCCCCTTCTCCATCAACAAGCCAGATTCAAGCCTCAGGCTCAAACTACACATATGACAGCATGAGTGAGGCTGTTGATGACTTCTTCCACAACCAATGGGGTACCATCATCACCTTATCCATTGTTTATACCATTTAGTTGCATGTTTTGTTTGTTTAAGTTCTTAAATCCTCTTTCAAACTTTTATCACACAAGGGACTATGTAATTTAAGTTTGGGGGAGAGTTTAAGATAGCATTTGACATTGTTTTCTGTTTTCTTATTTCAAAATTTTAGCATAATCATGTTAGTACTTGCATTTCATCTAAGGCACAGAAAAACCCTAAAAATTTGAAAATTTTAACAAAAATCTTAAAAAAAAAAAAAACAGAGTGTTCATGTAGTTTGCATTGCATATTAGGATTTTGTTAGCATGTTTCATATAGGATTGTCTCATAATCTGCATTAGGGATCATGATGAGTTTAGCCTTGTTAACTTGTTTAAATTCACTAAACTAGGATAAATGCCCAAGTTAATAGTACTTTGATGCTAGTTGAGTGGTTAGAAACATAAGATTGAACCAAGTATAGAATTCCTATATTGCATTCTGGCCTAAATTGAAGCATGTTGTGATTTGAAGTAATTTCCTACTTATAAGAACCTAATATTGACTTTTAATTATCAGTTTGTGCATTGTTTTAAACTCATGGATACTTTATACGTATCTGGATCATCTTTCCCTTTTTTACCACTCTTGTTGATCCAAGTAGCTGATTTCATCATTGAATAAGTCTCTCCTACCCTTAACCAACCTTTCTTTCAAGCCATGTTTATTCTTGAGTGTGTGAGGCCTGTTTTGGGATTGAGCTTGGTAGAAAGTGTTAGGTTTGAACTGACAAGAATAAAGCCTTGTGTAGTTCTACTTTGCATTTTTCAAACTAGATAGGACTAGGTTTTAAATTCTGGGTTTGGGACTTGTTGTGTTTGAAAAATAAAAGAAAAGAGGGAAAAAGAAAAAGAAAAGGGTAAAGTCCTTAGGAGGGAAGTGTTTTAAAGTAAATTCAAGCTCTAAGTGAAAGGATGGGGTGTAGTAAAAGTTTCAAATAAGGTTCTGGTCAAAGAAAAGAAAGAAAAAAAAGAAAAGTCTAGTAAAAAGCTTTATGACTTGGGAAACAAGTAAGAGAAAGAGCCTTAGCATTTAAGAAAGAAATCTCCATTCCACTAGAGAAATCAGTAAGAAACCTCTCCTAGGACTCAAAAACAAAAGAGAAAAAGGGCAAAAGAGAAAAGATGAAGTTAAAGGGTAGAACTAGGGCATTATGGGGTTAGAATGTTAGGAACAAACACTTTGGGTGCCTTTGGGTAGACAAGGTTCTGTTCTTGTATGTGTCTAAGTGATCTTACCTTTAGCCTTCTTCTAAAGTTCAATCCACTTTTTGTGAGAGAAACCTAGATATTGATAAGCCCCACTCAAAAGAGAGACCATTTTTGTCTCTAACCCTTATTACCAAGTCGAATGAGTTTAAACATTGCATAATCTAATTCATGTTCTTGTTTAATGAATGTTAAAGGAAATGACTAATTTGAATGCATGTGAAAGTCTAAGGCTTGAATCAGTTAAGGTTGTGAAAGGCTTGTCTAAAATCTTTAAGTATAGCTCATTCCCCTTGCATCTTAGTACTAGTAACTTGGACATTGATTCTAGCTAGTCTATTAACATGTTTAAGGTTATCAGATCCCACTTTCAAACCTTTCCACCTGCTTATGTCTTATTTGCTTGAGGGCAAGCAAAGACTAAGTTTGCGGGAGTTGATATGTATATATTTTACCTTGTTTAACCATAGTTTATTCACATCTTTTACATGTTTTATTAGCTTGTTTTGTTACTTTCATATAGTTTAAGGTCTGTTTGTGCATTAGAGTAGGGTTTGCATAGCATTTGCATTGTTTCTTGTTTAAACAGGTGAATTGGACTCAAGAAGCATGGAAATAGCATTTGTGATGAGAGGAGTGCAACCATTGAAGCAAATAGGAGTTGAATCAAGGAGAAGACCAACAAAGCATGAAGCATTCGACCACCACTACTCGTGCAATAGACCATGTGCTACTGAAGCACTCGACCATGTGCTACTCAGGGACTTAACCGGTGGGGAGCAGAAGGATGGACCACTCGACGAAGGCCACTCGACCGCTTGTGGTCGATTACATCGAGCCGACTTTCTATTTTGTTAGCTAGCCAAATCAGGGCTTCATTCCCTCACTATATATATACCTCTTTAGGCAAAAAAGTACCTGTAGCCACCAAAAAAACCTTAGTTCTTACCCCTTAAGGGTTTTTAGCTTTTTAATATCATTTGCCACTTTTATTTACTGTTTTTTCTCAGATTTTAATATCTTGTAAGTCTCATAACTTTCTGGGTATTGAGAATCTGAGTTTGCTTCTTTATATTAAGTTGTTGTTCATCATCTCATCTATCCTATCATGTTAGTTTTATCATTTTCTGGGTTTATGTTCATCATCATCATGTTTTGTTCATCTGAGAAGTGAGTTAGGATTCTGGAGATGGATTAGGCTGGTTTAGGGCTGTGGTTGTTTAGATTGGTTAAGCTTGATTGTTTACATATCTCTTCTGGGTTAGATATGCTCTAAGTTGTTCTTATATCTGAGAAGGTAAGAACAGATCTTAAGCTTCTTTGCATCATACCAATGTTTAGGTTGTTAGATAAAGCTAATACTGGAGATTATCATGCTTATCCCAAGAGATTGGTTGTATAAGGTGATTTTTGACAAGTAATGGTCTGGTACTTAATGCTTGTTTAGTATATTCTGCATTTTACATTATTGTCTTAGGATTGTTAGAAATAAATCATCATCATATTTGGCTTGACTTGAGTCTCTGTTTACATCTTGATTGCATGCAACACACACTTTATGGATTGACATCCTTTTTGCTACAACTACATAAGGGTATTGAAACACCCTGCACACATTCTGATCATCCATACTTATGTCTGTTGGTTTGATTGCATCATCCATTCATTGCATAAGTAAACTTGAAAAAGTTCTTGTTTCACTACTCGACCACCTGCTCGTTCTTGCACTCAACCGTGTGTCCAATCGAGCATCTGATTGAGTCGGTTAATTCAAACTAGATCCAAGGGAAACCACAACCTCCAGAAGTATATTGATCGTATCAACCGTTTGCCAAAGGATCTGAGGCAACAAAAGACAAGAATACTTCAAGAACAACAAGAGCAGTTACTCATGTATCATCCAATCATTCAGAATCAAAGACAAAGGAACATAGGAGCTGGAGATGCTCCTAACACTCACAATTAGAGAGCAGGGATAGTTCCACCAGCTGTGGCCAACAACAACTTTGAGATCAAGAGTGGTCTCATTACCATGATTCAAGCTAACAAGTTTCATGGTCTACCTATGACAGACCCCTTAGATCATCTTGATGAGTTTGACAGACTTTGTGGTCTAACAAAGATCAATGGTGTTAGTGAGGATGGCTTCAAGCGCAGGTTGTTTCCATTCTCTCTGGGAGACTGATAGCAGGATTTTCACCCAGGGTATCAATTCCCTATGCAGTTGTAGTACCAAGGGTTATCAATCCAAATGGTTGTTATGCTAGCAGATAAGATGCGATCAGAAACAAGCAAGTCAAGCCAAGCAATAAATGGGTTGGATCTAACAATCCTAAAATAAATAAAAGAAAGCAAATAAATAATAACCACACGACCTAAGCACTCGATGCAAGCATTCGAGTACAAGATCAGGTGGGGTGATCGAGTAAAGAAGAAAAGCAAGAACAGCTCGAAGGTATACTCGAAGCAGGTGATCGTGTACCTGTTCGGGTAAGTGATCGAGTTATGAATAAAAATGTAAACAATCTAAATACGAAAGCTCCTAAGGATGGAGTAATCGACTCCTAAGTGTTCCTGACCAATATGGATGCCCTACATGCCTCAAGCAAATATTCCCTAGACAATGAATCTCTAAAATCTTGTTAAAACACTCTCGTGATAGAAACAATCAACCTTAATCACTCACCTATCCAACTCTCGTTGGAGAAACATGACCAAGCATGCAATACAAACCAATTCATTATTGTCAATAAACCCCTTACTCATCTAATCTCTTAGACTACTAGAGTAAATCTCTAGCATTGATTGATTCAAGCATTTCATCTACACCTCTCGATGGTAAAACACCCTAGATCTAATCTCACCCTCTCGGTTTGTTGATAGCATTAAGAACACCAATCTAGAAGGGAATTTATAAAACATAAACAACCAAGCTAAGACATCCTAACTGATCAAGAACACAAAATTGTCTATCCCATCCCTAGAAACCTTACTTCACTACTCAGATCTCATTACAGAAAACATAAAAACATAGATAAAGGAAAATTGCATTGTATTAAAAATAGAAGTAGAGTAGAAGAGTATAGAATCGAAAATGCAAAAAGAAATGAAATTAAATCCTAACAAAGTAGAGAAAGTGTTTGAGTCTCGCAGTTTCTCTCCCAGAAGCTCTCGCTCTCTGTTCTGAGGGTATGCAGCGTGCTAGGGCGAGGGGAAGAAGAGGCGGGGTTTATATATGGAAACCCATTAACCCTAGCTTCCTAGTCCTGCCCGAGGGTCTGCTCGATGGGGTGCACGAGGATGAGCTCGGGTTGCTCTTCGGGTACATCCTTGAAACATGTTATTTTGTGTGGTGATGGATGATGATATGAATGTGAATATAGAGATGATGAATGAATATGTGGATGCAAGGTGTTTCAATTACCCTTATGTAGTTGTAGCATAAAGGATGTCAAACCATAATGAGTGTGATGCAAGCAATAAGGATGTGAATACTCATTTAAGTCAAGCCAAATATGATGAATTATTTTTACTAACAACCTAATGATGATTATGAAATGCAAAATGTAAAGCTACTAAGACAGGATTCTAAATGCAAAGTAAACAATAAAACAAAGCAGGCATGAAACTAAACAGGAACATGAATTATACTAATGCAGGGCAAGTAAAGGAACATGATTAAACAGAAATGAAATGATGCAACAGAAATGAAACCAGAAATGAAACAGATATGATGCCGAACATAAACAAGAACTCTGGGATGAGCTCGAGCAGGCACTCGATTGGGTGTGCGATCGAGTGGGTGGTCGAGTTGACAAACGTATGAACAGAAACAAAGCAGATTATGAAAACAGAGCAAATAAAAGCAAATCAAACAGCAAGCAATTAACAAAAATTAAGCAGGGAAATCAATTAACAAAGAAAGGTCCTAAGAATGGATTCTTGGGATGGACTCAAGCTATGGTTATCTAAATTGGTCAACAAACCTCAATCAACAATGAGCTATCTCTAAACAATGATCTTCTAATACATGTTAATCCATTCTAATGACAATAACAATCAAGCAAAGATACTTCTTAGACCTAGTTCTCACTAGCTATTACATATCAAAGCAGGCATTAAACAACCAGATCATCAATGTCAAAAATCATAGTAAACATCTAATCTCTTAGCATGCTTCATGATAATCTCTAGTATTAGACTTATCTAACAACTTAGACATTGGTGTGATACTAAGAAGCTTAAGATCTACCCTTACACTCTCAGTATAAGAATATCATAAAGTGTATCTAACCCAGAAGAGATATTAAGCAATCAATCTTGACCAATCTGAACAACCATAACCCTTATCCATCCTAATCCATCCTTAAGATCCTAAACCACTACTCACAATTACAAAACAAGATGAACAAAGTCATAAACCCAGAAATCAATGAAACTTGCATTATTAGAAAGATGCGATGAAAATCTACAATATTGAAGAAGAAATCAAACTCAAATTCTTAATACTTTGAAAGTTATTGAACCAACAAGTATCAAAGATTTCTTATAAAAAATGCAAAAGTGGCTAATGAATCTAAAAATAAGAGAAAAGCAAAAAAGTAGAAAATACCCTAAAGGGTAAACACTAGGTCTAGAATTTTTTCTCTAAAGTGGTCTATCTTCTTTTTGGTGGCTGCAGGTACAAGACTTTATATAGAAAAAGGAAGGGAAGCCCTAAAAAGGCTAAAAGACGAAATAGAAGGGCGGCTCGGTCAACTCCACGTGGTGCTTGGTCGAGTACCTGATCGAGTGACCTCTTCTTCTGCTTCTTCCATTCGGTCGAGTCCTTCTCCGCACATGGTCGAGTGTCTGGTCGAGTGGGCGGTCGAGTGGACTTCCGGACCTTGATTTTTCAGCTCTAACTCCCTTGTTTTCTTCACTTGATAGCTTCAATCTTCTTCAACATTCCTTCCATGCTCTTTAGGATCCAAAATCACTTGTTTATGCAAGAAATTATGCAAATGCAATGCAAATCTACTCTAATGCATAACAATTCTAAAACTATACAATAGTGGACAAATGAGATAGAAAATCATGCAAAAGATGTGAATATACTAAGAGAAAACAAGGTAAAATATATGAACATCAGTCCTCAGGTTGTTGTTTCTGTTCTTAGATCCTCTTCGATCGGGTTGGTGTTCGGACTGTTTGATGTTCATATATTTTACCTTGTTTTCCCTTAGTTTATTCACAACTTTTGCATCTTTTGCTATCCATTTAGGCCATTATTGTGTAGCTTTAGGACTAATCATGCATTAGAGTATAGTTGCATTGCATTTGCATCTTTTCATGCATAAACAGGTGATTTTGGAGCTTAAGGAGCATGGAAGCAATGCTGAGGAGAAGTGAAGCAATCCTGAGGAGAAAACAAGAGAGTTAAGGCTGTAGAATCAAGGTCCGGAGTCCAACTCGACCGCACCACTCGACCACCACTCGACCGTGTGCTGAGAAGGACTCGACCGAGTGGAGAATGCACGAGAGAAGCCAGCTCGACCAGCCACTCGACCGAGCACTGGTCGAGTTGACCGAGCCGTTGACTGCTTTGACTTTTTGTATTTTTAGGGCTTCCACCTCACCTCCTATATAAGGCCCTTGTACCTGCAGCCACCAAAGAGTCCAGCTTTTTAGAGAGTCTAAAACCTAGTTTTTACCTTTTTTAGATTTTATTCCTTTTGCACTTTCTTTTATTTTAGATTTTGTACTTGTTTAAGAAAGAAAGACTAGATTCTTGTATTTTGTTTGTTTCATAACTTTCAAAATATTAAGATTTCGAGTTTTATTTCTTCATCAATATTGTAGATCTCTGTTTCATCTTTCTAATGATGCAAGTTTCAATATTTTCTGGGTTTTTGACTTATTTCACCATGTGTTCTTGTGAGTAGTTTGCTTAGGACCTTGAGGATGGGTTAGGCTGGGTTGATCTTGTGGTTTATTTGATTTGGTCAAGCTTGATTGTTGTAGATCTCTTCTAGGCTAGATGTTCTTAATGCTGATCCTATATCTGAGAAGGTAGGGTTTGATTTCAAGCATCTTAGCATCACACCAATGTTTAAGGAGCATAGATAAGGCTAGATCTAGAGCTTACCATTAGGCTTGCTAAGAGATTAGAGGTCTTGTTTGGTTTGAGATGTATTGCATAATGCCTGCTTGTGTAGATTCTTTACTTTGTGAGAACAAGTCTAGAAATGCATAGGTTTGATTGTTTCTTGCCATGAGAGTGGATTAAACATGTCTTAGAATAGTATGTCTAGAGATTAGCTCAAAGTTTGCTTGAGATTTGTTGACCAAGTTAGATAACCACAATGATTAGTTCAGCCCATGAATCCCTCCTCAAGGCCTTCTTTGTTTATTAATATCTTAGTCTAAATATCATTGCTTGCTTGTTGTTTGATTCGTTTTTGCATTGCTCTGTTTTTATTGTGTTGCTCTGTTTTCACGTTTAGTCTAGCTCGACCCTGTACTCGACCTACACTCGGTCGAGTGCTTGCTCGAGTTCGTCCCCAGAACTTGTGTTTATGATTTGTGATTGTCCTGTTTAATTCCTGTTTTATTTCTGTTGCATCCATTTAGCTTTCTGTTCATTACTTGTCTTGCATTAGTTCTTCATTAACATAGTTTCTATTTCCGTTCTTGCTATTATAATCATTCTGTTTCATTTGCATTTAGTTCTTAGTTCTTGTAGTTTGCTTTCTGCACTTTGCATTTTCATTATAGGATTGTTAGTGACAAACAACCTTTACATCCGGCTTGACTTAGACTCATATGCACATCTTGATTGTTCACAAACACTCAGATTGGATTGACACCTCTTATACTACAATTGCATAAGGGAAATTGAAACACCCTGACATCCATTCATTCATAAGTCATCATTCCATACATCATTCATTCACCACCCACAAAAAGAGTCAGTTTCACTGTTCTTCCTGCTCCATAGCTCCTTCAGGTACATGCTCGGATTTGACCTTGTTTCTCCCCATTTTTGGCTCTTAAACACCTGTTTTCATCCAAAATATGGAAATGCAAGAATGCAACACCCTAAATGGCCTAAATGTGGATTCTTACAGTAAATGACCTAAAAATGCTAAGGTTAGGGTAAAAATAATGCAAAACATGGACAAAAAGGGATGCTAAAAACAACATGTAAATTAGAGAGTTTTCAAACCTCCAAACTTAAATCTTGCTAGTCCTCTAGCAAGGAAGTAGGAGGAAGAAGAAAAAAATGGGACTCATAACCTTTTGAGCTAAGCGAAGGATTCAAGCTATAGTCCTTAAAAATAGTTTAATGGTGCTAAGATCAATCAACATACTTACAAATATTTTTCTATGTTTATTACCATGCATCGATCTAGTTCAACCTCCAACTTTTAGTAAAGACTTGCAATTCCAAAGAACATCTCTTTTACATTCATTAAGGTGTTTGGCGAATTCTTGCAAATGGAAGGTGAATCAAGCTCAATCGGTTTCAAGGGTAAGACTTTTTGGTAGGGTAGTTTCAAACAATATCTTTGGGTGGTTTCCTCTCAAAAGAAGGAATGCTAGACAGTTGTGAAAACTATCTAAGATTGAGAACAATTAGGGCATACAAAGCTTAACTCTTGATAATCTACCCTTTTCTCATTCACTCTTTTTTATCAAACTCTCTTTTGTTTTTTTTTTTGTTTTTTTTTTATAATCCCTAAGGTCTATACTTTAAACATCTAGTTCTTTTTTTTCTTTTTCTCTTTTGTTTTTCTTTTTTTGCTAAACACCTAATAATATTCCTATATTTTTTTTTCTTTTAGGAGACTATAGCAAGATCTTTTTTCTTTCTCTTCTTTTTTTTTTACTTAGAGACTTGGAACTAATTAAACCGAACCTTAGAGACTTTCTTCTTTAATTTCTCTTTTATTCCTCAACCCAACCCCAAATAATAATGCTAACCACCTATCTTTCAAAACCGATCCTAATAGCTAGTTCAAATGATTCTAACTTAGCTAAATCAAGAGCCAGTTCTTTGTCGTTCTCAATACTCTCAAAGTTTCACAACCTATAGCACAATGAAAAGGCTTCACTCAACAATTCACAACAAGGTTTGAAAGAAAGGTTTGGGTTCAAGGGTAGGGAAAAACAAATCGGGTTAAACAAATGGAGTGTTAACCCGAGATTAGAGTTATCATGAGCAAGTATTCAAATTCCATAAGCAAGACAATTTAAGGTCAGTTTAAGTCCAATAATATAGAGATGGTTCAATTTTTAAGCAAGTGGAGGAGGGTTTCAAAAGACACAAGGTTTTAAACAAAAAATTTTCACTTTTTTCCAAAGATTGATCTAGCAACAATGAACTGTGATTAAGGGCTATAGCTTCAATCCTAAGGTTTGGCTTTAAACAAGGTAGTTTTAATCATTGTCCCCTAAAATGCATATGCAACAATCCTATATGAAGCAATCTAGACTCAATCCTAATATGAAAATGCAACTACATGAACACTCTCTTTTTTTTCAAATTTTTAGGGTTCTTTATGCAAATAGATGCAAACTCAAATGAAGAAAACTAGCATGCAAAAATTTGAAATAAGAAAATAAAACACAATGTTATATACATTCTAGGACCCTCCCCCAAACTTAAATTTCACAGTTCCTGTGTAAATAAAAGTCTGAAAAAGAATCAAAGAATCACATAAAATGAAATAAAACTAAATGCAATGTTATTTACAAAGGTTGGATGAATGTGGTATCTCACGGGTTGGTGAAGAAGGAGGTTTTCGCAGCCTCCATACTCGCCAACGTGTAGCCAGGGTCGTCACCGGCTTCAGCAGGTGCCGGGATTCGCTCATCAGAGAGCTCGGTTATGCGCACAGACGACCTGCTTGGACCAGCATCCGAGGGGTTGAGCGGGTAAGTAGTCGCGTAGATCATCGGGTAGGGCATCGGGTAATACGATGGGTATGGTGGGAGAGGTCCGGAATGATCACCCATGTAGACGCTTGCAGGGTGCATCGAGTAGGGCATCTGATACGACATCTGGTAAGGCATAGGGAAGGTACCTGAGTGGTCACCCGATTGGGTGTTCGGCTGGGGCATCGGATAGGGCATCGTGTACCCCATCAGGTTAGGCGTCGGGTAGGCATCCGAGTGGCTTCTCCGCGGTCTATCTGGTCTGCGGACATCCTCCTCTGCTTGGAGCTCGTAGAAAGATGCTTTGTGGGGCTCTGGAGGTGTCAATCCTCGGATCCCTCCTAGCGGTCCGCTTCTCCCCATCCATGTGGGTGCATATGACGAAGTGGGGGCTGAGGCACAGCTTGCCTTGTCTTGCAGCTCCTTGATCTGGCCTCCCATTACCTTCACTGAGCTAGTGAGGTCTTTTACCTTCCTTGCCAAAAACTTGTTCATCTTCTTCAACCAGCCGATCCTCTTGTGAGCTTCCTTCACCTCAACAGGTTGCTTTTGAGAGCAAACATCTGGGGGTGGCCGCTGATGGTCCCTGATGCTTCATCTGATCGAGCGAACCTGGCAGCTTCTGGCCGATAGCAAATGACCGATTGGGACAACCGGGCAGCTTCTGGCTGGTGGGGGT
>NW_010921698.1:313076-315682 GCF_000633955.1 Camelina sativa | reverse complement strand
AGACTTTGTAGTCTTGGAAATGGATGAAGAACCAAAAGATCCTTTGAACTTGGGGAGACCTTTCCTGGCTAAAGCAGGAGCAATAATTGATGTGAGACAAGGGAAGATTGATCTCAACTTGGGAGAAGACCTCAAAATGACATTTGACATTGTAGAGGCTATGAAGAAACCAACAATTGGAGGACAAGTCTTTTGGGTTGAAGAGTTGGACAAATTATCAGGAGAATTGATGGAAGAGCTAGCAGAACAAGATCACCTTAGAACTGTTTTGACCAAAAGTGGAGAGGAAGGGTTTATCCATGAAGAAACTAAGGCCTATGAAGATATATTGGACTCCTGTGAAGAATCACACCATCCAGAGGTTTTTGAGGGGTTACCAGCATTAAGAGAGGAAGTTTGGGCAGTTCAAACAGCAGATACGGATAGCTCGACCACCCACTCGAGCACACACTCGGCCGAGCGCCAACACTACTCGACCGAGTGCACTGCCGAATCCCACACAGACGACTGGTCTGAACTGAACGCACCAAAAGTAGAGCTAAAACCTCTCCCTTCTGGGCTAAGGTACGTCTTTTTAGGTGAGAACTCTACTTATCCTGTGATAGTAAATGCTAACTTGAGTAGGAAAGAGCTTGATTTGCTAGTTGTTGAGCTAAGGAAGTTTAGAAAAGCTATTGGTTATACTTTGGATGACATTAAAGGAATTTCACCTAGTCTTTGCATGCATAGAATCCACCTTGAAAATGAATCCTACTCTAGTATTGAACCTCAAAGAAGGCTTAATCCCAACCTAAAGGAAGTAGTCAAAAAGGAGATTCTAAAATTGCTTGGAGCTGGTGTGATCTATCCTATCTCTGATAGTACTTGGGTCTCACCAGTCCACTGTGTCCCTAAAAAAGGAGGAATCACTGTAGTAAAGAATGATCATGATGAGTTAATTCCCACTAGAACCATAACAGGACATAGAATGTGCATTGACTATAGGAAGCTTAATTCTGCTACTAGGAAAGATCATTTTCCTCTTCCATTTATTGATCAAATGTTGGAAAGATTAGCCAATCATACTCATTACTGTTTCTTGGATGGATATTCTGGATTTTTCCAAATTCCTATTCATCCCAATGATCAAGAGAAGACAACATTCACATGTCCATATGGTACCTTTGCATATAGGAGGATGCCATTTGGATTATGTAATGCTCCAGCTACCTTTCAAAGGTGCATGATGTCAATCTTCTCTGATCTTATTGAGGATGTGGTTGAAGTTTTTATGGATGACTTCTCTGTCTATGGAGATTCCTTTTCTTCTTGTCTTACTAATCTATGCAGAGTTTTAAAGAGATGTGAGGAGACAAATCTAGTCCTAAATTGGGAAAAATGTCACTTCATGGTTGAAGAAGGGATAGTTCTTGGTCATAAGATTTCAGAGAAGGGTATTGAGGTTGACAAAGCAAAAATTGAAGTCATGGTTCAACTTCAACCACCAAAAACAGTTAAGGACATAAGAAGCTTTCTTGGTCATGCTGGATTTTATAGAAGGTTCATCAAGGATTTCTCAAAGATAGCTAGGCCATTGACAAGGTTGCTTTGCAAGGAGACTGAGTTCAACTTTGATGAAGATTGCTTGAAGGCTTTCAAGGAGATCAAGGCTGCTTTGATATCAGCCCCAATAGTCCAAGCTCCAAACTGGGATCTTCCATTTGAGATTATGTGTGATGCTTCAGACTTTGCAGTAGGAGCAGTTCTGGGACAGAAAAAAAATAAGAAGCTGCATGTTATTCACTATGCAAGTAGGACCTTGGATGAAACTCAAGGAAGATATTCAACAACAGAGAAAGAGCTTCTAGCAGTGGTCTTTGCCTTTGAAAAATTCAGAAGCTACTTAGTAGGGTCCAAAGTAATTGTGTACACCGATCATGCTGCTTTGAGGCACATCTACTCAAAGAAGGACACAAAACCAAGGTTGTTAAGATGGATTCTGCTTCTCCAAGAGTTTGACATGGAAATAGTTGATAAAAAAGGGATTGAGAATGGAGTAGCTGATCATTTGTCCAGAATGAGGATAGAGGAGGAGATTCCAATCGATGATTCAATGCCTGAGGAGAAGCTGATGCTGATAGGGACAACTCGGCCTCCAACTCGACCGCCTACTCGAGCAAGCACTCGGCCGAGTATGTTTGGGCACTCGATCGAGCAGGATGGGATGGAGGAGTGGATGGCACTTGAAAGTGAAGATCTACCTTGGTATGCTGACATAGTCAATTATAAGGTGTGTGAAGAAGTCCCAACAGATATGGACCCTTATAAGAAGAAAAAGCTCCTCAAGGACATCAATGGGTACTATTGGGAGGAACCTTACTTATACAAAAAGGGATCAGATGAGTTGTTTAGGAGGTGAATAGCAGAAAATGAAGTTGAAGGACTGCTAGGGCATTGTCATGGTTCTACTTATGGAGGCCATTTTGCAACTTTCAAGACAGCTCAGAAAGTCCTACAAGCTGGTTTATGGTGGCCTACATTTTTCAAGGACACTCACAAGTTCATCACAAAGTGTGATGCTTGCCAAAGAATGGGAAATATCACAAGAAGGAATGAGATGCCCCAAA
>NW_010921698.1:302709-310477 GCF_000633955.1 Camelina sativa | reverse complement strand
AAGAAGAAAAGAAAACCATAGCAAATAAGTAAGAATCTCCCATTCCACTAGAAAGATCAAATAAGAAACCTCTCCTAAGACTTGAAAATCAAAAGACAAAAGGGTGAAAAAGAAGAGAAGAAGTTAAAGGGTAGCACTATGATCAATTGAGTTTAGATTGATAGGATAACCACTTTGGATGCCTTTGGGTAGACAAGGTTTTGTTCTTGTATGTGTCTAAGTGTTCTTACCTTTAGCATTCTTCTAAATCTCAATCCATTTTTATGAGAGAACCTTGATATTGATAAGCCCCACTCTAAAGAGAGACCATCATTGTCTCTAAACCTTTTACTACCAAGCCAAATGAGTTTAAGCATTGCATAGAATTGATTCATGTTCTTGATTAATGAATGTTAAAGGAAATGGTTGATTTGAATGCATGTGGACATCTAAGGCTCAAATCAGTAAAGGTTGTGATATGCTTGTCTAAAATCTTTAAGTACAGCTCATTCAACTTGCATCATAGTACTAGTAACTTGGACATTGATTCTAGATGGTCTATTTGCAAGCTTTAGGAGCTGAGATCCCACTTTCAAACCTCACCTACCTTCTTATGTCTTGTTCATTTGCTTGAGGGCAAGCAAAGACTAAGTTTGGGGGTGTTGATGTTCATATATTTTACCCTGTTTTCCCTTAATATATTCACATCTTTTGCATCTTTTGCTATCCATTTTGACCATTATTGCATAGCTTTAGGACTGTTCTTGCATTAGAGTTTAGTTGCATTGCATTTGCATCTTTTCATGCATAAACAGGTGATTTTGGAGCTTAAGGAGCATGGAAGCAATGCTGAGGAGAAGTGAAGCAATCATGAGGAGAAAGCAAGAGAGCTAAGGCTGAAGAACCAAGGTCCGGAGTCCAACTCGACTGCCCACTCGACCAGACACTCGACCGTGTGCTGAGAGGGACTCGACCGAGTGGGAGGAGCACAAGAGGAGCCAACTCGACCGGTCACTCGACCGAGCACCAGGTCGAGTTGGTCGAGCCGCCTGGCTATTTTGTCTTTTAGCGTTTTTAGGGCTTCCACTACTTTTTCTATATAAGGGCTTGTACCTGCAGCCACCAAAAGAGTCCAGCTTTTTAGAGAGTCAAAAACCTAGTTTTTACCTTTTTGGGAATTATTCCTTTTGCACTTTTATTTTTTAGATCTTGTACCTCCTTGAAGGAGAAAAACAAAGAATTCTTGGATTTTGTTGGTTCCATAACTTTCAAGATATTAAGAATTCGTGTTTGATTCCTTCTTCAATATTGTAGATCTTTGCTTTATCTATCTAATCATGCAAGTTTCATCATTTTCTGGGTTTATGACTTTGATGTTCATTATGTGTGCTTGTGAGTAGTTGCTTAGGATCTTGAGGATGGGTTAGGCTGGGTTGTGTTTGAGGTTTGTTTGATTTGGTCAAGCTTGATTGTTGTAGATCTCTTCTAGGCTAGATGTTCTTAATGCTGATCCTATATCTGAGAGGGTAGGATCTGATTTCAAGCCTCTTAGCATCACACCAATGTCTAAGGAGCATAGATAAGGCTAGATCTAGAGACTATCATTAGGCTTGCTAAGAGATTAGAAGTCTTGTTTGATTTTTGACATATTGCTTAATGCCTGCTTGTGTAGATTCTTTACTTTGTGAGAACAAGTCTAGAGATGCATGAGTTTGATTGTTTCTTGCCATGAGAGTGGATTAAACATGTCTTAGAAATATATGTCTAGAGATTAGCTCAAGTTGTTTGAGATTTGTTGACCAAGTTAGATGACCTCAATCATAGTCCAGCCCATGAATCCCTCCTCAAGACCTTCCTTGTTTATTGATTTCTTAGCTTAAATCCTGTTGTTTGATTCGTTTTGGTATTGCTCTGTTTTTCTTATGTTGCTCTGTTTTGCGCATTTGTCCAGCTCGACCATGCACTCGATAAGCACTCGATCGAGTGCTTGCTCGAGTTCCAACCCAGAACTTGTGTTTATGATTTGTGTTTGTCCTGTTTCACTCTAGTTGCATTTCTGTTCCATTTGCATTTAGCTCCTAGTTCTTGTAGTTTTACTTTCTTCATTTTACATTTCATCATAGGATTGTTAGTGACAAACAACCTTTACATCTGGCTTAAATTAGACTCATATGCACATCTTGATTGATCATAAACACTCAGATTGGATTGACACCTCTTATACTACAATTGCATAAGGGGAATTGAAACACCCTGCCATCCATTCATTCATAAGTCATCATTCCATACATCATTCATCACCACACCCACAAAAAGACTTGTTTCACAGATAAACCGTTATGTTCTGGAGTTTGAGGCGGCAAAGTAAGATGTGTAATGCCATGTGTCGAGAGAAGCTATCGCAGAGCCACAAACTCGCCTCCATTTTCGGTAAAAAAAGGTTATAATTCGTGTTTGGAATTGATTTTCAACAATTGCTTTGAAAGTGAGGAACACGCCTTTGACATCACACTTGCGTTGGAGGGGATACAAGCACGTATAACATGTGAAATGGTCAACAAGAACAAAATAGAATTTGTAGTTTTGAGTGGAGAGAATTGGAGAAATTCAAACATTAGAGAGAAGATACTCAAGTGGATGATTGGAGGTTATAGAAGAGTTTGGAAATGGCAACTTATGACTTTTTTTTATAAGACAATCTGGGCAAGATAAGTGATTTTGAGTAGAAAAAGCAATAGAAAGAGAAAAAGTAGAAATAATTATTTTTAAAAATAGGGGGAGAAGGATGCCCAAAGCGTGAATGCCATGAAACGAGACTTGTTATTGGACCAGAAGAACATAACATTGCCACAACCCTCAGATTTGTCATTGGCCAGACATACAACCCTCTATCAGTTCGGCCTTGGAGTAATGGGACCCCGTACTCAGTTCCTTCACCTGAAAGAAGGCAAGAAAGAAATGAACGAAACACGGTTAGCGTTACAAAGACAATATACAGAAATAAGGTTCTTATGTATATTAGGAACAAATAAAACCTTATCCAATTTTTAAGTTCTAGTTTGAGAAGGAAGAAGCATGTAACCCATGTGAGTGATGGACATAGTAGATCCATTGATATAGTATTTTTACTTCAATTAAATTATCAATCCACAATCTGCATTAATCAACTCACTAAGAGTACACAAAGATGCTTAATCTAAACTTAAAACATGAATTGGTTTATTGTAACAGTCTTAACTAACAAAAAAGATTAAAGAAAGAAAAGAAAACAAACTCAAAACAATGCAAACCCAAAACAAACAAGGACACAACTAAGAACAGATTTGAAATCAAATTTAAACAAGTGAACCTTGGGCAAGGTAAATGACTTGGAAGATAGCTAAACAATCCTTGATATCTAAGCAAACAATCAAGAATATTCCTTAGCCTAAGAACACTTATGTAAATCAATTCACTTCCATGATAAAAATACTATGCAAATCAAGCAATAATCAACAATTTCCAAAGGCAATCACAAGATAAGCATGCATTAAAATCAAGTCTTTATACCACTAAACACCCTAATCATCAATTTCCATTGGTTAAGAATGAAAAGCTCTTGGATAGTTTGATTCAGGAATTTCATCAAACACCTCCTGGGCATGGAAATCCTAATGTCAAAATTCAAGCTTAATCAAGGCTATCCAGCATTATTAACACTAAACAAGATAGGAAACTCATAAATAAAGCCTTAGACATCAAAGATCATTCATTTATCTCCCTAATCTACCTAGCCCAAAGTTCTAGAGATCTACTCACTCATCATCATGATCACACAAAGGAAAGAGTTTGATCTTTGTGAAATCATAATAAGAGATTATAGATTAGGAGAAATAAATAAGAACTTGATATTAAAAACTTAGAAGTACTCAATCTTTCAACAAACCAAGAGTAAGAAAGCTTAAGAACTCTAAAAAGCTGCTAAACAAAAGATAAAACAAAGAGAAGTCTCCCCTTAATATGGTTAGAGTATTTATAGGAAAACAGAAAAGGACCCGGGTCAACCCAAAACAAACTGGGTCAAACGCGGATTAAACCAAAAACAAGTGTGGACTAAGGCGGCTTCGGGTACAGCTTGACCGATTGGCAAGGCCGATGGTGTCAACCGGTCACCTTCTGGCCGATGGGAGTGGCCGCTGATGGTCCCTGATGCTTCATCTGATCGAGAAAACCAGGGAGTTTCTGGCCGATGGTGGTGGCCGATTGGGACAGCCGGGCAGCTTCTGGCTGATGGTGGTGGCCACTGATGGCTCCTGTCCTTGGCGTGGAGGATTCGATCGGCCGGCTGTTGGCCGATGATCTTGGCTGTGGGTGTCTATTGTCCTTCATCGCCTTGAGCTCGATCGGCCAAGGTTTGGCCGCGTCAAGTGACCGATGGCTGCACACAACCAACGTTTGGCCGATGATCTTGGCCGCGTGTGGTTCCTGGTCTTGTCACTTCTCCAACTTCACTCCTCTTTGGTGCTTTGCATCAAAACAAGTCCAAATGCTCCAAATGTGGTGAGGTTACTCCAAGAACCTGAGAAATAACACACTAGATGCAAATTCTTCTAAAACAACCTAGAATGAAAAGATTATGCATCAAAACTATCCAAAACAAGGCTTAAAAGCCAACAAAAACACAAGATATCATCCATCAACAATCACGACATCATCACCACCAGTGTAGGGCTGGTCCAGCGAGAGGTTGTTAAGGTCGGAAGTAATGTGGTGTGTTGCGCCAGAGTTGACGATGGCGGCCATGTTAGCCCTAGGTTACCATTGAGTGAAGGGGATATTGTTGCGAGGTGATGCAACAGCCTATTGGTGTTTACAAGCTACTGGAATGCAAGTGTGATGTTAGTAATGTTTTCTAGAAGGTTCTTTTATTATTTGGTTTTGGTAGGAAACATGCCAAGTATGGGAAAAAGGATTGAACAACACTCGACCAGCTGCCGACCAGCTACGCACAGCTCGACGATCACTCAACTAGCTGTTGGCCAGCTAGGGCCAACTCGACCAGCTGCCAGTCAACTACCAATAGCTCGGCCAGCTGCCAAGGAGAAACCTAGCTCAACCAGTTGGACGGTGGTTGACACTGTGCAGGTCAGCTGGGGAGCTCGTGAGCGGTCAGGTTGGAGGGATGCAGTGATTGAATAGGCATGGGTGAACGTGCACGACCGAACGGGAGTGAACGTATGGTTATGTCAGATAGGTGCCTTTTGCGGCCTAGACTTCGGCCATGACCCTATTTATACAGGGCGCGACCTTCATTCTAAACACACCATCAAAAACAAAAAACACAACAAAAACTTGAAAAGAACGAGTATAAAATAGAGAAGAAGGTTTCTGAGGCCAAGAGTTCGACAAGTAAGGTTTGAGGGTCGGAGGTACGGTACATTACCGACCATATAGGTTTTAAGGGATGGGGTAGTTGCATCTATATGAACATATATACTGCTTCGGGTTGTCTAGCTGGTCGGAGGAAAGGGGGTGCGGCTCATAAGTGGATCGGGAACCACCAGGTTCACCGTGAGACGACCAAACTGATGCGCATGCTACCTCCCTGCCGAATAACGTACCACCCGTAGTGTCCATGTAGGGACGGTATGGTCAGAGAAAAGTAAACGCGGCTCGACAGTTGGACAGGGATCTGTATAGATACCTTGGTACACCGTCGAACTGATGCGCGGGATAACTCTCTACCGACCAACTGCCGTACTGGACGGCTATTATAACTGAGTATACATTGCATGATAGTGTACGACCTAAGGGGTATGTTATTGATGGCTACTTGGATTTCAGGGAAGGAGAGTGATCGTGGAAACGGAATTTCTTAGGCGCGAGACTCATGGTCGAGAAGATGAGTGGTGGTGTTAAGGGTAGCTAGGATCGATTATAGAGCTTGTAATAGCTTATATGGAAAATTATAAGTTGTATCGAATCCTTTGATTAATTAATACAACACCTGATTGTTTGCTTTACTCTAAGTTTAAATCATATAGACTCTACGTATTGAATCTCAGAATGTGCGAATGAACTTTTTTTAAGGAATGGACCATAAAATATGACTAAGTAGAGAGTAAGGGACGAGAGAACCTCACCAGCCATAGAATGTACGCGGTTGGGGTCTTTCAAGTTGGTATCAGAGCATGCTTGGTTCTAGGACTGGTAGAGCGGGTTTCGGGTATCACCAATCATCGACTTAATGGGATATCATGGAAGTTGTTCTTACTGCTAGCGGTTTAGTTAACTTAACCGTGACTAAAGTGCATGAGTTTTGCAGATGGGTAAGAGCAACAAGGATAATAGGAAGAAGACAAGGGGCTGGCTGATGAGACCATTGACGCCACAGAGACAGTAGTCAACATGGGGGCAGGGAACACGAACGCCCAGAAACCAACCGGACCTGTGGCTAGGGAGAAGCAACCGGATAATGATATTCCGGAAAGTAGTGGTGCAACTGACGCAAATGGGCAACCAAATGTGGTTCCATCGTCCCAAGAGCAATGGGAGATGATGAAGGGATTGATGGCACAGTTGGACGTGCTCACAAAGGCATTGGTACCGGATCATGTGGTACCAGCGGTGCGTAGCAAGATTGTTACGGAGACCACCGAAGTAAGTCCTGAAGATTCTCCGAAAAAGAGAAGGGATTACTTTGATACATTGGAGTATGTCACGAGACTGAGGACAAAACATTTTTAGTGAGTTCGGTCTGATCGTGGCTGACGAGTGGAGGAGTAAACTTGTATGAAGTTTTAATTCCACTCGCTGCACGGAGGAGTATAAAAAGGACATTGCCATCCATTTCCTTGAAGAGAAATACCATAACTGGTGGTTGATGGTTGTGTTACGAACAGTTAGTAAAGTTCTAACCATTGCAAATTTTGAGGCAGAATTCAACGAGAAATTCTTTCGCGCGGAGGCATGGGACCGACTGGAAAGTGCGTACCTGAACCTGGTACAAGGGAATATGATGGTGCGTGCATATGATGTTGAAGTTAGACGCCTTTGGTGCTAAGTTGGAAAGAATATTGAGGATGAGAAATGATGAGACCATGGACAGCTCAACCAAAGAACATGGACGTGAGGAGCAGCTTGAACCAGAGGAAGCATCGGAGGAGCACCTTGTACCAGCGGAAGCAGCGGAGGAAGCATTGATCGTCCCGTCGGGTCCTCTAACAAGGTCACGGTCCAAGAGGTTCAACCAAGCCATCAATGGAATACTTATGGAGTTGGACAAGAAGCTAGAAGACGTGGCTCAAACCACTTTCACAATGATCACAGCTCAAGGTGCTCGGTAAAGGGTAAAGTGTTGCTTATGCACTCTTTTTCCCTTGTCAAGTTTTGTCCCATTGGGTTTTCTTGAGAAGGTTTTTAATGAGGCCTAAGTAACATTTTCAAGCCCCCTTTTTCTCTATCTCTTTTGCATTTATTGCTTTTGTAATTTCCAAGACATTGTGCATAAGCTTGCATGAGTGTGGACTCTTGTATGAGCTCGACCTCTTGCATGATCTACACTTGTCTTCTCTTCTCTCCTCTTCTCCTTCGTCCTCCCTTCTCTATTTAAAGTCCATGTATTTCTCATTTGCAAACCATTAAACATTTCAATCAAAAATCTTCTTTCTACTTGTTTGATCAGAGAAGTGTGTAGTATCTTCTCAACTTGTTTACTTCTTAGTGTGTCATATCTAAGTTGTAATCAAGCCTGTAGTCTAAGAGATCCCCATATCTCTTAGAAGTACACTTCATTCTCCCCTTCAATCCG
>NW_010921698.1:297694-301673 GCF_000633955.1 Camelina sativa | reverse complement strand
AATCCGCTGCAAATCCACCTTTTCACCTTCTTCGTCGTTCATGTCTCCATTCCACTGCATCTTCAACCCATTCATCTTCATCATTTCGTTCATCCCTCTTCAAGACCTTGCAAAGTGTGTCCTTGGGCATAGATCCTCGCCTAGGAGTCTATCATGTGGTATCAGAGCCACTTTGCAACCAGGTTTTGAGATTCCAATCGTCACTTTTTATTTTTTTTAAGATCTGTTATCTATCTTGCGAGAATTTTATAAAATTTTTTACTCATTCAAAAATTACAAAATCAACTGTTTTTGAACCAGAAAAAAGTCTAGTATTTTTGAAAATTGATTTGAGAATTTTTGGTTTTGTTTTAATATTTGTCCCAGATTCGTTTCCATTTGCGTGTATTTGGAACTTTTTACTTGTGGATCTTTGTCTTCTTTGCAGGTACCATGGTAACTTCGGAAGAGGAAGAGTCTTCTACATCTAGTCTTGAGAGGAGGATCCTTAAATCTGTCACAACAGCCATGGCAACCATGCTTGATGCAAAACTTGGCGCTCTTCACTTGAATCAAACCAACCTAGGAGCAAATCAACATCAAAGGCAAAACCAGGAGGAACCAAGGCCAAACGATGAGACAAGAGATTACTACAGTCACGCCTCCTCTCACAGCAGTCAACGTAGACGACGATGAGACAGACCGCAACCTAGAGATCCTTTGGGAGGTCTAAAGTTCAAGATTCCTGCCTTCCATGGAACCAGCAACCCGGATACTTACTTGGAGTGGGAGCAGAAAATTGAGTTAGTCTTCATTTGTCAAGGGGTCACTGAGGACAACAAGGTTAAAGTTGCTGCTACTGAGTTCTACGACGATGCCTTAAGTTGGTGGGATCAACTTGTTACCAGCCGGAGACGTACCAGAGATACACCAATCGAAACATGGAACCAGCTGAAAATTGTCATGCGAAGAAGATTTGTGCCGAGTTACTATCACCGTGATCTTCATCAGAGGTTGAGGAATTTGGTTCAAGGAAGAAAGTCAGTAGAGGAGTACTTCAAGGAAATGGAAACCCTTATGCTAAGAGGCGATATTCAAGAAGATGGTGAAGCTGTTATGTCACGATTCATGGGAGGTCTCAACCGAGAAATCCAGCACTATGTGGAAATTGGGGAAATGCTTCACAAGGCAGTCATGTTCGAACAGCGAATCAAAAGGAAGAACTCTCGATCCAGCTAAAGCACCACTAAGACCAACTATAGCTCAGGAAAATCATGTTATCAAAAGGAGGACAAGCCCGGCTATAAGAAGGACTACAAGCCATTTGTCAAGACAAAACCGATAGATTCTGATCCGAAAGGTAAGGGTAAGGAGGTGAACACCAGGGCAAGAGATATTCGATGCTTTAAGTGTCAAGGACTTGGGCATTACGCAAGCGAGTGTTCCAACAAAAGAATCATGATCCTTAAAGATAATGGTGAAGTAGAATCTGAAGAAGAGCATTCGGAAAACGACCCAATGGAAGAGGGTTTGGAAGCCCCTGCTAAAGGAGAGTTGCTTGTTGCTAGAAGATCTTTGAGTGTTCTAACTAAAACCGAGGAGCAAGCACAAAGAGAAAACTTGTTCCACACGCGATGCTTAGTCAAAGATAAGGTATGCAGTTTAATTATTGATGGTGGTAGTTATACTAACGTTGCAAGCAGGACTATGGTTGAGAAGCTTGGCTTAGAAGTGCTTAAACATACGAAACCATATGCGCTACAATGGCTCAATGAAATTGGTGAGATGTCCGTCAAGGAGCAAGTCAAGGTGCCGCTTTCAATTGGTAAGTATCAGGACGAGATCATATGCGACATATTACCGATGGACGCTAGCCACATTCTTCTTGGACGACCATGGCAATCAGATCGACAAGTTCACCACGATGGTTTCACCAATCGATACACCTTCGAACACAATGGCCGAAAGACAACTCTCATTCCAATGACACTGCATGAAGTCTATCTAGACCAGCTAAGCATGAAACAGTGGACCGCCAAACAAACAGAACCAAGGTAAGTCACAATAGTTTACTACTTGTTTACAAAGAAACCCTTGCTTGTTCAACTAACCCCGTACCGGTGCTACCAAGTAAGATTGAGTTGGTTTTGCAAGAGTAGAAGGATGTGTTTTCGGAGGACAATCCCATTGGTTTACCACCTATCCGAGGGATCGAGCATCAAATTGACTTTGTGCCGGGAGCTGCTTTACCAAACCGACCAGCTTACCGCACCAACCCAACCAAAACAAAAGAACTTGAGAAACAAGTGAACGAGCTGATGGACAAAGGACATATTCGAGAAAGCATGAGTCCATGTGCCGTTCCAGTGTTGCTAGTACCAAAGAAAGATGGGAGTTGGCGAATGTGCTTGGACTGCCGAGCCATCAACAACATAACGGTTAAGTATCGCCACCCTATCCCTAGATTAGATGATATGCTTGATGGATTGCATGGTTCTAGCATCTTTTCTTAAATTGATCTTAAAAGTGGTTATCATCAAATTCACATGAAAGAAGGTGATGAGTGGAAAACGACTTTTAAAACTAAACAAGGGTTATATGAATGGTTAGTCATGTCGTTTGGGTTAACTAATGCGCCTAGTACTTTNAGAAAGCACAAGTTTGTCGTTTTATCCGCGAATTAAGGTTGGAAATCCGTAACCATTGCTTGACCGGTGTGTTTAACATGGTCATTGAAATGGTGGAAAAGGGGGCCATGATTGAAGGTGGGTTAGAGGAAGAGAAAAAACTTAGGCGCGAAAGGGTTTCCTCGCGTTCGACCCACCCAGCAAAAATTACGAACAAGAAGAGGAAATGGGATAAGGTGGACAACGCAAGNGTTAGGAAGCATATTGGAATATTTGTTGTGGTTTATATTGATGACATCTTGGTTTATAGCAAAAATTTGGAGGATCATGTCATGCATCTTAAACTCGTTTTGGATTTGCTTCGGAAGGAAAAGCTTTATGCGAACTTTAAGAAGTGTACCTTTTGCGTTGTGAGTGCAGATGGAATCAAGGTTGACGAGGAGAAAGTCAAGGCAATCAAAGAATGGCCAAGTCCTACAAATGTGAGCGAGGTGAGAAGCTTTCACGGTTTAGCAGGATTCTACCGATGGTTTGTCAAGGATTTCAGCACTATTGCCGCCCCGCTTACGGAAGTCATTAAAAAGGACGTTGGGTTCAAATGGGAAGCTGCACAAGAAAACGCCTTCCAGGCCTTGAAAGAGAAGCTTACTAATTCCCCTGTTTTAATTCTTCCTAATTTTATGAAAACTTTTGAGATTGAGTGTGATGCCTCCAAGATAGGTATTGGAGCTGTTTTGATGCAGGATCATAAGCCCATAGCTTTCTTCAGTAAGAAGCTAGGAGGAGCGACACTCAACTATCCGACCTACGTTAAGGAGCTTTACGCATTATTTCGAGCACTACAAACTTGGCAGCACTATCTATGGCCAAAGGAGTTCGTCATTCATACGGACCAGTAGTCTCTTAAGAATTTAAAGGGTCAACAAAAGCTCAACAAACGTCATGCGCGGTGGGTCGAATTCATAGAAACTTTCCCATATGTGATCAAGTACAAAAAAGGTAAAGATAATGTTGTAGCCGAGGCATTATCTCGAAGGTATGTTTTGCTTACTTCTTTGGATGCAAGATTGTTGGGTTTTGAGCAAATAAAAGACTTGTATGCTAATGATTCTGATTTTAGCAAAATATTTCAATCTCTCTGTAGTCTAAGAGATCCCCATCTCTCTTAGAAGTACACTTCATTCTCCCCTTCAATCCGCTGCTAATCCACCTTTTCACCTTCTTCGTCGTTCATCTCTCCATTCCTCTGCATCTTCAACCCATTCATCTTCATCATTTCATTCATCCCTCTTCAAGACCTTGCAAAGTGTGTCCTTGGGCATAGATCCTCACCTAGGAGTCTATCAAGAAAGCACAAGTTTGTCGTTTTATCC
>NW_010921698.1:264685-294530 GCF_000633955.1 Camelina sativa | reverse complement strand
GAGGAGAAAGTCAAGGCAATCAAAGAATGGCCAAGTCCTACAAATGTGAGCGAGGTGAGAAGCTTTCACGGTTTAGCAGGATTCTACCGATGGTTTGTCAAGGATTTCAGCACTATTGCCGCCCCGCTTACGGAAGTCATTAAAAAGGACGTTGGGTTCAAATGGGAAGCTGCACAAGAAAACGCCTTCCAGGCCTTGAAAGAGAAGCTTACTAATTCCCCTGTTTTAATTCTTCCTAATTTTATGAAAACTTTTGAGATTGAGTGTGATGCCTCCAAGATAGGTATTGGAGCTGTTTTGATGCAGGATCATAAGCCCATAGCTTTCTTCAGTAAGAAGCTAGGAGGAGCGACACTCAACTATCCGACCTACGTTAAGGAGCTTTACGCATTGGTCCGAGCACTACAAACTTGGCAGCACTATCTATGGCCAAAGGAGTTCATCATTCATACGGACCACAAGTCTCTTAAGAATTTAAAGGGTCAACAAAAGCTCAACAAACGTCATGCGCGGTGGGTCGAATTTATAGAAACTTTCCCATATGTGATCAAGTACAAAAAAGGTAAAGATAATGTTGTAGCCGAGGCATTATCTCGAAGGTATGTTTTGCTTACTTCTTTGGATTCAAGATTGTTGGGTTTTGAGCAAATAAAAGACTTGTATGCTAATGATTCTGATTTTAGCAAAATATTTCAATCTCTCTGTAGTCTAAGAGATCCCCATCTCTCTTAGAAGTACACTTCATTCTCCCCTTCAATCCGCTGCTAATCCACCTTTTCACCTTCTTCGTCGTTCATCTCTCCATTCCGCTGCATCTTCAACCCATTCATCTTCATCATTTCATTCATCCCTCTTCAAGACCTTGCAAAGTGTGTCCTTGGGCATAGATCCTCACCTAGGAGTCTATCAAGAAAGCACAAGTTTGTCGTTTTATCCGCGAATTAAGGTTGGAAATCCGTAACCATTGCTTGACCGGTGTGTTTAACATGGTCATTGAAATGGTGGAAAAGGGGGCCATGATTGAAGGTGGGTTAGAGGAAGAGAAAAAACTTAGGCGCGAAAGGGTTTCCTCGCGTTCGACCCACCCAACAAAAATTACGAACAAGAAGAGGAAATGGGATAAGGTGGACAACGCAAGGTGAAACGCTAAGTATAGGGAGTGTAGGACTTGCGGAAAGCACCACAACGGTTCTTGCTGGAAGGCCGTGAGTGCATGAGGTCGCTGTGGAAGCAAGGATCATGCAATCCGAAACTATCCAAGGATGGAAAATGGCGATGGGCTAAGGACTTGCTATCTGTGTGGAAAAGAGGGACATTTTAGGAGGGAATGTCCGACACTTGATGTGGGAAGACAAAACCATCAACGTGGGAACCGTGGCGAGAGTTCTTTACCGCCACCACCAAAGAGACAAGAAACTACTGCTGGGGAAACTGCTGTTGGGGATTTTAGGGCGATTACTTGTATGTTGTTGAGAACCTTTCTAAGTTCAATTCGTGCATTACATAGTATCATAATGCANAAGAAGCTAGGAGGAGCGACACTCAACTATCCGACCTACGTTAAGGAGCTTTACGCATTATTTCGAGCACTACAAACTTGGCAGCACTATCTATGGCCAAAGGAGTTCGTCATTCATACGGACCAGTAGTCTCTTAAGAATTTAAAGGGTCAACAAAAGCTCAACAAACGTCATGCGCGGTGGGTCGAATTCATAGAAACTTTCCCATATGTGATCAAGTACAAAAAAGGTAAAGATAATGTTGTAGCCGAGGCATTATCTCGAAGGTATGTTTTGCTTACTTCTTTGGATGCAAGATTGTTGGGTTTTGAGCAAATAAAAGACTTGTATGCTAATGATTCTGATTTTAGCAAAATATTTCAATCTCTCTGTAGTCTAAGAGATCCCCATCTCTCTTAGAAGTACACTTCATTCTCCCCTTCAATCCGCTGCTAATCCACCTTTTCACCTTCTTCGTCGTTCATCTCTCCATTCCTCTGCATCTTCAACCCATTCATCTTCATCATTTCATTCATCCCTCTTCAAGACCTTGCAAAGTGTGTCCTTGGGCATAGATCCTCACCTAGGAGTCTATCAAGAAAGCACAAGTTTGTCGTTTTATCCGCGAATTAAGGTTGGAAATCCGTAACCATTGCTTGACCGGTGTGTTTAACATGGTCATTGAAATGGTGGAAAAGGGGGCCATGATTGAAGGTGGGTTAGAGGAAGAGAAAAAACTTAGGCGCGAAAGGGTTTCCTCGCGTTCGACCCACCCAGCAAAAATTACGAACAAGAAGAGGAAATGGGATAAGGTGGACAACGCAAGGTGAAACGCTAAGTATAGGGAGTGTAGGACTTGCGGAAAGCACCACAACGGTTCTTGCTGGAAGGCCGTGAGTGCATGAGGTCGCTGTGGAAGCAAGGATCATGCAATCCGAAACTATCCAAGGATGGAAAATGGCGATGGGCTAAGGACTTGCTATCTGTGTGGAAAAGAGGGACATTTTAGGAGGGAATGTCCGACACTTGATGTGGGAAGACAAAACCATCAACGTGGGAACCGTGGCGAGAGTTCTTTACCGCCACCACCAAAGAGACAAGAAACTACTGCTGGGGAAACTGCTGTTGGGGATTTTAGGGCGATTACTTGTATGTTGTTGAGAACCTTTCTAAGTTCAATTCGTGCATTACATAGTATCATAATGCATGTGAAAGGGGGATATGGGTACTTTGCATTCTAGAGGAATGTGTAGGGACCTTAAGTATAGGTGGTGTGGAAACACACCTTGTTTGATTCGGGGGGCCACACATTGTTTTGTGAGCCCTGAAATGATAGGGAAAGGTGGGTTCAATAAAGAACCAAACACTAGATATGGAACGGTCCGAGCAGCTGGCGGGCAGGAGATGTACTCGTCCGGTTTGGTTCAAGGAATCTTGGTGATTGCCAATGGTGTCGATATGCCTACTAACCTGATCATCGTTCCACTCATGAAACATGATGTTATCTTGGGGATGGACTGGTTGGGGAAGTACAAGGCCCACGTCAAGCTTCAGACATTCCCTCCTAAAATGTCCCTCTTTTCCACACAAGTAGCAAGACCTTGGCCCATCACCATTATCCATCCTAGGACAGTTACGGATCGCATGATCCTTGCTCCCACAGCGACCGCATGCACCAACGGCCTTCCAACACGAACCACTATGGTGTTTCCCACAAGTTCTACACTCCCCATACTTGGTGTCGGACCTTGCGTTATCCACCTTGTCCCATTTCTTGTTTCGGTCAGTGGTTTTGGCTGGGTGGGTCAAACGCGAAGAAACCCTCTCGCGTCTAAGTTGTCTCTCTTCCTCCAGCCCAGCTTCAATCATGGCCGCCCTTTCCACCACTTCCAAGACCGAGTTAAAGACACCGTTCACGCAATGATTGCGAATGTCCACCCTTATCCCGCGGATAAAACGACGGACTTGTGCTTTCTCATCCTCGATTCTCTTTCCAACAAAACGCCTGAGGAGACTGAATTCATCATTATATGCACGTACCGTCATATCCCCTTGTACCAGTTCAGGTACGCACTTTCCAGTTGGTCCCATGCCTCCGGAGGAAAGAATTTCTTGTTGAATTCCTCCTCATGTCCGCAAAGGTTAGGACTTGACCACCTTTCCGTTTCAAAACTGTCACCCACCAGTCATGTGCTTCCTCTTCAAGGAAATGGACAGCAATGTCCTTTTGATACTCCTCCTGGCAGCGAGTGGAATTGAAATTCCTTACAAGTCACAATTGGATCCGAACTTTCAAGGAAAATGTTTTGTATTCAGTCTCGACACATGCTCCAACGCATCCAAGTAGTCCCTTCTCTTTCTCGGAGAATCTCCAGGACTAACTTCGATGGTCTGTGTAATGACCCTCACCAAGGAGTAAAATTCAAAATAAAAACCCCTGGTCCAAGGACGTGCAAGGGACACAAATGGAAGGCAAGGAAGGAGGGTAGAAGAATTACGGAAGTAATGTCCGAGAAATTCTGGACGAATCAAGAGATGGCCAATGGTACCATGTACCATGTACCGTACCGGACGTACGAGCACTGACAGACGTATAGACGGACGCCGAACGATCAAGGACATGTGCGGACATGAACCAAGGGTGGGAAGGAGCCCACTAAGAGAGTTGAATATTTTATTTAAAGTGGAGTTAGTGGAGGATTAAACAATTCAAAGTGGAGTTAGTGGAGGATTAAACAATTCAAAGTGGAGTTAGTGGAGGATTAAACAAAGTTTTAGTGGCCAAGTGTTAATGTTAAAAACTCACAAGTGTTAAGCAACATGCACTAAGGAAGAAGAAATGCATCTCATGCATTGGCCACCTCCACTGCCCAAGCTATCTATAAATAAGACTTCACCCTTCTCATTTTTGCAAAAGAATACAAGGGGTAAGGAGAGAAAATTGAGAGAGAAGGTGAAGAAGAGTGGGCGAGTTCGCAAAAGAGAAGAAGGGAAGAAGCAAGACGAAACTATCGACCGCTTCAAGGTTGAATTGATAAGGAAATCGATTTCAACAATAGAGGAGATCCAAGTGTGCCGCGAGAGAAGCTTCATCAAGAAAGTCCGATCATCGCCGGTTTTCTATGAGTTCAGGCACATATTTCGCCGGGCTAGATGGGGATTAAAGATATCCATCTAGTGCACGGTTTGCATGAGCATTTAGTTGCATTTTTACTTGAATTTCTTTTGTGATTTTCTTGTTTAAATGCATGCGCTGTGAGGTTACACCGGTTGCTAGTTCGAAATGTTCTAGTAACAAGGGTGGTAACTAAGTTAAGATACTTGTAAAATTATGAGCTTAAAAACCATAAAAACTCAAGTATCAACTTTGGTGAAGTCTTAATGCGTATTAGTCCGCGAGAAATTCCGGCTAGCGTAGTAAGATTGGGGTATTGCAATCCTTCTAATTCCGCACCAGATGCAGCCGCGACATGAAACCCATGTTTGTGTGTTTGTAGAGTTGGTTACGAAGAGCTTGGAGGTTACTGGGCTCACTACCCTGGCCGAAGCTGTCTACACGACGGTGTGGCTCTAAGTGAAGTCCGGTTACATGCCTTTGTGGTTGTAATGCGGTAGTTCAAAGGGGTGTTAAGGAAAGGAAGCATACCGGACCCATAAATTAAACTTGTTTAAAACTTCTTGTTTTTATTCAAGTTTGTGTTGTTGCATGTTGTTGCATATTGTTGCATGTTGTGGTATTTGCTTGTTAGATGAATTTGCGTAGCTCATTATCTTCCGCATGCCATTCTCTGATTGATGTTGAGTGTTTGTTGATTGCTTATAAATTGTTTGCTTGCTTGCATGTTGTATGATGTTGGGGTTGGGGTTGGGGATTATTTCTTTGCAGGAACCCTGAGCTCACTAAGTAATACTAGATTACTTATGATAATAATTTGTGTTGCAGGTAACCCTAGAGGGAACTAGAGGGCGTCGTGAACGATAGGAACCCGAAGTAGTTTTATTTTGTGTCTATTGTAAAATACAAGTATGTTTTATTTTGAATCAAACTTTGGCACTAGGCCTTTTTTCAAAAACTCTAAGATCTTTTGGTATCGGTTTTGTAATAAACTCTTTTCATCTAATAAAGTATTCGGATTTCTGTTAAACGGGCGAGTGGTACTGATATAGACTTTGTCCAAGTCGGCTCAACGCACGGCGTGTCTGTAGGGTTGTAAAGCCTTAAGGATGTGTCGTGTGGTCGGGAACCTCACCGATGGACTGGCCAAAGGGTCCTGATTTGTTCTTGCACCCGGCCGGATCGTTGGTGAACGTTTCCATAGTGGCGTCCCGGTGCCGTCCGCGGTCCGCCCGGCCATACGGCGGTTCAGGGGCATTACAGTTTGTGTATGTACCGCTGGTACCACAAGATCCGGTACCAACGCCTTTTGTCAGCACGTCCAACTGCGCCATCATTGCCTTCATCGTTTCCCACTGTTCCTGGGACAATGGTACGACATTTGGTTTGCCATTCACATCCGTAGCACTGCTACTCTCCGGCTTATCATGATACGGTTTTTTCTCTCCAGCCACAGGTCCGGCTGGATTCTGGGTGTCTTTGTTCCTTGCCTCCGAGTCGACTAATGTCTCTGCAGCGTCAGTGGTCTCATCGGCCACTTCCTTTCCCTTTCTTTTCTTTTCCTTGTTGCTCTTACCCATCTGCAAAAGTCATGCACTTTAGTCACAGTTAAGAAAATAAACCGCTAACAGTAAGAACAACTACCGCGAGATCCCATTAAGCCGATGAGTGGTAATACCCAAAACCCGCACTTTTAGTCCTAGAACCAAGCAGGCTTTGATACCAACTTGAAAGACCTCAATCCCAGCCATCGCATGGCCGGTGAGGTTCTCTCGTACCTTACTCACTACTTAGTCATATTTTGTGGCCCATTCTTCTAACAAGTTCATTCACACATTATGAGATTCAGTACTTAGAGTCTATATGATTTAAATTTAGAGTAAAGCAAACATTTGAGTATTGGATTAAATAATCAAGGATTCGATACAACTTATGAGTTTGCATAATAAGCTAGTACAAGTTGTATAATCGATCCTAGCTCCCCATATCACCACCACTCATCTTCCCGGCCATGAGTCTCGCGCCTAAGCAGTTCCCTTTCCACGATCACCCTCCTTTCCTGAAATCCAAGTAGCCATCAATACCATTTCCCTTAGATCGTACACTGTCTTGCAATGCACGCTAGCTCATATTGTCTGTCCAGTACAGCAGTTGGCCGGTAGCGAGTTATCTCGCGCATCATTTCGACGGTGTACCAAGGTATCTGTACCTAGACACTCCAGGTGGTACGCTGATCAGTAGGGAGGTAGCATGCGCATCATTTTGGTCGTATCATGTTAAACCTAGTGGTTCCCGATCCACTCCCAAGCCGCACCCCCTTTCCTCCAAACAACTTGACCAACCGAATCATTATAAATGCTTATACAGATGAACCTACCCCATCCCTTAGAACCCATAAGGTTGGTACTGTACCGTACCTCCAGCCCTTAAGCCTTATCGCCGAACTCTCTCTATATCGGAACCTTCTTCTCTATCTTATACTCGAACTCTCGAGTTTTACTGTGTTTTTGTCTTTCCAATGGTGTGTTGGAAAGGAGAGCCACGCCCACTATATATAGGGTACTGGCCGCGGTTTTGGCCCTAAAAGGTACCCATCTGACAAGACCGTTCAATCGCACACATTCGGCCGAACCTGTTCGATCACCGCATCCCACCATCCTGACCGCTCACGAGCTCCCTAGCTGACCCACACACTATCCACCACCGTCCATCTGGCGGAGCTGGGTTGAGCTCCTTGGCAGCTGGTCGAGCTGACCTTAGCTAGCCGGCAACTGGTCAAGGTGTCCGCAGCTGTACTAGAGCTATCCGCAGCTGGCCAAGAGCTGTCCACAGCTGGCCAAGAGCTGTTCGCAACTGGCCAAGAGCTGTCCGTAGCTGGACGAGAGCTGTCCACAGCTGGCCGAGATCTTAACCAATCTTTATTCTATACTTTGCTTGTTTCCTCTCATTGACCGAGCTAACGAGTAGTTCCTTCCCAACTTGTCCGAGATCTCCCCACCATCTCGGACCAAGCCAAGGCCTACGATCCTATTCAGGATCGTGGGCGTTACAAGTATCCCCTCCTTGAAAGGGATTCGTCCCAGAATCCGGCTCAAGTTGATATTCTCCCATCTCCTTAAACCACTTAGGATAATCAGCCTTCATTTTATTTTGGGTCTCCCAAGTTGCTTCTTCGCGTTCACCGCAATTCCACAAGATTTTCACCATGTTAATATTTTTGCTGCGCATTCCCTTTACCATTCAATCAATGATTCGAATAGGCATTGCTTTCACAGTCAGGTTTTCTCGCAATTCAGGTGGCACATCCTCCACCACTTCATCCTCTTCACTTAGGCATTTCCGTAGTTGTGATACATGGAAAACCTTGTGAAAGGCTTCTAACTTTGGTGGTAAGTCCATTTTGTACGCCACCGTATCTACTCGTTCGATCACCTTGTATGGACCATTGTACATTGGGCTCAACTTTTTCCTCTTGGTGATTTGCCCTTTTCCCTAATAGGTAATCGCTTTAAGATACACTAGATAGCCCACTTCAAACTCTAGCTCCTTCCGACGTTTGTCCCCATAAATTTTCTGTCGATCTTGGGCTTCCTTCAGCTTGATTTTTAAGAACTTCAAGTTTTCAGCCGTCTCGTCCAGAATCTTAGGTCCAAATAACGTCCATTCCCCAACCGGCATCCAGAACAACGGCGTTCAACATGCCCGGCCATACAATGCTTGATAAGGCGACAATCCAATACTAGCTTGGTAGCTATTGTTGTACGCGAATTCCACCAAATTTACGTACTTTTCTCAGCTTCCACCCCAATCCATTACATAAGCTCGCAACATGTCCTCGAGTGTTTGATTTGTTCTCTTGGACTGTCCATCAGTCTGTAGGTGGTAGGCCGTACTTAGGTTCACCCTTACTCTCAGCGCTTTCTAAAAAGCTTTCCAGAAATGCGAGGTGAACAGCATATCACGGTCCGAGACAATAATCACCGGCACTACATGCAGCCCAACTATCTCCTCGATGTATCTAACCGTGGTCACCTCAGCTCCATCTGTTTCCGCAATTGCGATGAAATGTGCAGATTTGGTCAATCTGTCCACCACCACCCAGACCGCATCATGCTTTAGCTTACTCATAGGCAATCTGGTCACAAAGTCCATCGTCACATGATCCAATTTCCATTCCGACATGCGTATACTTTGGACTAGTGATGTTCATATATTTCACCTTGTTTTACCTTAGTATATTCACATCTTTTGTATGATTTACTATCCAGTTTGGCCATTATTGAGTAGCTTTAGGACTTTTTATGCATTAGAGTAGATTTGCATTGTATTTGCATAGTTTATTGCATAAACAGGTGATTTTGGATTCTATGGAGCATGGAAGGATGCTGAGAAGGATTGGAGCTATCAAGTGAAGAAGATCAAGGAGTTAGAGCAGAATGAACCAAGTCCGGAAGTCCACTCGACCACTGTAACGCTTGCGTCCCGCAATCCTAAAGGGGGGCAGTTTGATTTACGGAAATTGATAGCTATATGAGCTAAAGTAGCTAAGCTACTACCTCAAACAGCTAGGATATGAGCTGAACGAACTCGATGAACAAGTAGTTCAGCTACAGACAGCTCTTGGCCAGCTGCGGACAGCTATCGGACAGCTGCGGACAGCTATCGCCCAACTGTGGACATCTATTGGCCAGCTGCGAACAGCTATTGGCCAGCTGTGGACAGCTATCGGCCAGCTGCGGACAGCTATCGGACAGCTAGCGTCAGCTCGACCAGCTGCCAAGGAGCTCGACTGTGGTGGACAGTGTGTGGTGAAAGACCCCGACCCGGACGTCTCACCGTCCGTGGTCACGGCTTCCATTTGGCCCCATTCCCTGGCCGAATATCCTTTGGTTTGGTTACTTAGCTTTGGCTCGCGGCCCTGCTTCATAACCCATTTACGCAGCGGAATATAACTTTAACCTTGACCCATCCCTTTGTGCTTAGCCATACGACCAACCAACCCCATAGGCTTGCACTTATTACGGATGGGGACATATAGTCCCTTCGGTTCACAGTGAACGGTTGCTCTACCGGCTTCCCGAACCACTCATATTCCCAAAGCTTGGCATTGGACGTGCCATTAGTTGACCTACCGGTCATACCTTGGTACCCCGATCAACTCGTCATTCTTGGTATCAGCGCCTGGTCCGATCGAACGATCCTACCCCATAATCTAATCGCCCATCCAACAGACTTGTCGACCACCCGACCGATCAATCCAACCTACGGCTCGTATCGTCGATCCTTTGATCACCCGATCTAACTAGCGATTGAATCACCGGTCAACCCTCGATTGATCCGTCCATTGATGTGGATCGTCAATGACCTTTCGATCGATCCGACTCTATGATCGAACCATCGATCATCGTTTGAATAGTTTGCCTCCATGGTCGAACCGTCACTTATCCTACAATCGGATCAGCTCGCTCGCCGAACCGTCGCTCGTCTCATCATACCTTGGGTAGAGAGGTAGCATGCGCATTAGTTCGGACGAGTAAACTCGCCTAGCCGCACCCCCTTTTCTTCTTAGGCTTATATGGACGATGGAAAGATGATGGTGTGTTGAAATGAAGGCCACGCCCTCTATTTATAGGGTCTTGGCCGAAGTCTAGGCCCCAAAAGGCACCTGTCCGTCAAGACCCTTCGATCGAATATCCTTTGATTCGGTTACTCAGCTTTGGTTCGCGGCCTTGCTTCATAACCCATTTACGCAGCGGAATATAATTTTAACCTTGACCCATCCCTTTGTGCTTAGCCATACAACCAACCAACCCCACAGGCTTGGACATATTAGGGATGGGGACATATAGTCCCTTCGGTTCACTGTAAACGGTTGCTCTATTGGCTTCCCGAACCACTCGTGTTCCCGAATCTTGGCATCGGACGTGCCATTAGTTGACCCATCGGTCATACCATTGTACGCCATCGATTTGTTGATCTTGGTATCAGCGCCTGCTCCGATCGAACGATCCGACCCCATAATCGAATCGCCGATCGACCTCCGACCAGGCCGATACTTCCGATAGTCATGGGACGTGTGGGTCAGCTGGACAGCTCGTCGACAGCTCGTCGACCTCCGATCGACCTCCGACCAGACCGACATGTGGGTCAGCTGGACAGCTCGTCGAGAGTCATGGGACGCGGTGACAAACGGTCATAGCCGAACAGACACGGTTGGACAGCCACGGCCGAACAGACACGGACGGACGGTCACGGCCGGACAGGCACGGACGAACGTGCACGATCGAAGGGTCTTGTCGGACAGGTGCCTTTTGGGGCCTAGACTTCAGCCAGGACCCTATAAATAGAGGGTTAGATTTGTTTGTGTGATTCAAACAAGTCTAGTTCTCCACCGATTGAGAGAGTCAATCAAGCCCACGGATTGAGAGAGTCAATCAAAGCAACACCACCACCTTTACCGTAGTATCCATCTTCCGCCAACGCTTATTGATTATTTCTTGATCACCGTTTCTTGATTCTGGATCCTATAACAATATCAACCAAAAGGTCGAGGAAAATGAGACCAAAGGTCGGTAATGGCGACGGAGTCCGGGGAGGACCACGGTTGTAACGCCCGCGATCCTGAATAGGATCGTAGGCCGTGGCTTGGTCCGGGATGGTAGGGAGTTCTCGGACAAGTCGAGGAGGAGCTACACGTTAGCTCGGTCAAAGAGAAAACAAGTCAAGTATGGGACAAGGATTGGACAGCTCCGGACAGCTCCCGGCCAGCTGCAGTCAGCTCGGCCAGCTAGTGCCAGCTCGAACAGCTGCCAGGGAGCTCGACCCAGCTTGACCTAGCTCGACCAGCTGGACAACAGTGAACAGTCCACGGCCAAACGGCCAAGGTCGAACAGGTATGGCAGGCGTACATGAGCGAACAGGAACGAATGAACGGATTCGTCTAAAGGGTGCCTTTTGGGGCCAAAACCGTGGCCCAGGACCCTATATAAAGGGGGCGTTCCTCTCATACCGAGGACACCATCGGAAACAGAAAAACACACCAAAAACTCGAGAGTACGAGTAAAGATCAGGAAGAAGGATCCGAGAAATAGAGAGTTCAGCGAGAAGGGTAAAAGGGTCGGAGGTACGGTACAGTACAGTCCTTATGGACTCTGGGTAATGGGGTAGTTGCATCAAACATGAGCATAAGTAATACTTGGGTTGGTCCGGTTGGTCGGAGGAAAGGGGGTGCGGCTCGGAAGTGGAGCGGGGACCGCCAGGTTTGCTGTGAAACGACTGAACTGATGCGCTCGCTACCTCCCTACCGTTCAACGTACCATCTGGGGTGTCTGAGTACGGACTGATCGGGCGGAGAAAAGTAAACACGCTCGGCGGTTGGATAGGGATCAGTACAGACACCCAGTACACCATCCGAATTGATGCGCGGGATAACTCTCTACCGGCCGACCTCTGTACTGGACGGTTATTAGTACCTAGCGTGCATTGCATGAAATGTACGGCTGAAAAGGGAATGTTATTGATGCCTACTTGGTTTCAGGAAAGGAGGGTGATCACGGGAAAGGAAGTGCTTAAGCGCGGGACTCATGGCCGGGAAGATGAGTGGTGGTGTGAAGGGTAGTTAGGATCGATTATACAGCTTGTACTAGCTTATTATGCAAACTCATAAGTTGTATCGAATCCTTTGATTACTTAATGAATATCGAATGTTTACTTACTCTAAGTATTATGTCATAAGGACTATGTATGAATCACAGAATGTGTAAATGAACATTGTTTAAAGGAATGGGCCCTAAAATATGACTAAGTAGTGTAATGGGACGGGAGAACCTCTCCGGCCATAGTTGGTCGGGGATGGGGTCTTTCAAGTTGGTATCAGAGCATGCTTGGTTCTAGGACCGGTAGTGCGGGTTAGGGCATCACCAGTCATCGGCTTAATGGGATCTCGCGGTAATTGTACTTACTGTTTGCGGTTTGTTAATTTAGCCGTGACTAATGCATAATTTTGCAGATGGGTAAGAGTAGCAAGGAAAAGAAAAGGAAAGGCAAAGAGGTGGCCGATGGAACCATGGATGCGGAAACTATTGTTGATGCGGACGTAGGGAACACGGACACCCTGATTACAGCCGGACCTGAGGCTGGAGAAAAACAACCGGATAATGATAAGCCGGAGAGTAGCGGAGCTACGGACGTAAATGGGCAACCGAATGTTGGACCATCGTCCCAAGAATAGTGGGAAACGATGAAGGCCATGATGGCACAGTTGGACGTGCTCACAAAGGCGTTGGTACCGGATCCTGTGGTACCAATGGTACGTAGCAAGATTGTTGCGGGGACCATCGGGGTAGGTCCTGGAGATTCTCAGAGAAAGAGAAAGGACTACCTAGATGCACTGGAGCATATCGCGAGGCTAAAGACAAAACATTTTCCGGGTAGTACGGACCCGATCGTGGCTGACGAGTGGAGCAGTCGACTTGTAAGAAACTTCAACTCCACTCGCTGCCCGGAGGAGTATCAATAGGACATTGCTGTCCATTTCCTGGAATAGGAATCCCATGACTGGTGGGTATCAGTGGAGAAACGTACAGGTGGTAAAGTCCTAACCTATGCGGACTTTGAGATAGAATTCAACAAGAAATTCTTTCCCCCGGAGGCTTGGGACCGACTGGAAAGCGAGTACCTGAATCTCGTACAAGGGGAGATGACGGTACGCGCGTATGACGTTGAGTTCAGTCGCCTTAGGCGCTTTGTGGGAAAGGAAGTTGAGGATGAGAAAGCACAAGTACGTCACTTCATCCGCGGACTAAGGGTGGACATCCGCAACCATTGCGTAAACGGTGTCTTTAACTCGGTCATGGAAGTGGTGGGAAGGGCGGCCATGATTGAAGCTGGGATAGAGGAGGAGAAACAGCTCAAACGCGAGAAAGTTTCTTCTCGTTCGACCCACCCAGCCAAAACCACCGACCGAAAGAGGAAGTGGGACAAGGTGGATAACGCAAGGTCTGAACCCAAGTATGGGGAGTGCAAGACTTGCGGAAAGTACCACAGCGGTTCTTGCTGGAAGGTCGTGGGTGCATGCGGACGCTGTGGAAGTAAGGACCATGAGATCCGAAACTGTCCAAGGATGGACAATGGCAATGGGATACCATCAAATTCCGATAGAGCCATCAGACATTCAGAAAACGGCTTTTTGGACGAGGTACGACCACTTTGAGTTTGTGGTTATGCCGTTCGGATTGACCAATGCACCGACAGCCTTCATGAAGATGATGAATGGTGTCTTCCGAGAATTCTTGGACGAGTTTGTAATCATTTTCATTGATGACATACTTGTCTACTCAAAGGATTGGGAGACTCATCAGAATCATTTAAGGGCAGTTTTGGTGCGGTTAAGGGAACAAATGCTTTTCGCGAAATTAAGCAAATGCTTGTTTTGGCAAAAGAGTGTCGGGTTCCTTGGACACATTGTCTCGGACCAAGTCTTGGACACATTGTCCGGAAAAGATCAAGTCGATAAAGGACTGGCCATGTCCGAGGAATGCCACCGAGATAAGGAGCTTTCTTGGGTTGGTTGGATATTACCAAAGATTCGTCAAAGGCTTTGCGGGTATGTCTCAGCCAATGACGCGATTGACGGGGAAAGATACCAAGTTCCTATGGACGGAGGAATGCGAGAAAAGTTTCACGGAGTTAAAGGCGATGCTCACATGTGCTCTGGTACTGGTGCTGCCGAAACGGATGAGCCATACGTAGTGTACACTGACGCCTCTATAACCGTGCTAGGTTGTATGCTAATTCAAAGGGGCAGTGTAATCGCATATGCTTCAAGGCAACTGCGTAAGCACGAGGTAAATTACCCAACGCACGACTTAGAGATGGCTGCGGTGGTGTTCGCGTTGAAGATTTGGCGTTCATATCTCTATGAAGCCAAAGTTCAAATCTTCGCCGACCACAAGAGTCTGAAATACATATTCACCCAGCCAGAATTAAATCTAAGGCAAAGACGGTGGATGGAGTTTGTTGCGGACTACGACTTGGATATTGCCTATCAACCGGGAAAGGCGAATCAAGTCGCAGATGCTTTGAGTAGGAGACGTTTCGATGTGGAAGCTGAGAAAAATCAGGAAGCATTGGTTTATATGCTGGGGACCTTGCCTTTAAATGCGTTGTCGGGAGAAATGGAGCCATTGGGCTTAGGGGCAGCTGATCAAGCGGACCTACTTAGTAGAATTCGTTTGGCTCAGGAAAAGGACAAGGAACTAAAGGGTTGGGCGGAGAATAATAAGACTGAGTTCCAAACATTGAACAATGGTACCATTGTGGTGAATGGACGGGTGTGTGTGCCACAAAGTAAGGCACTAAGGGACGAAATCATAAGGGAAGCGCACCAGTCTAAGTTCTCAATCCACCCTGGTTCGACCAAGATGTATCGTGATCTAAAATGATACTATCACTGGAAGGGAATGAAAAGAGATGTGGCCGAGTGGGTTGCCAAGTGTAAAACCTGTCAACTCGTTAAAGCCGAGCATCAGGTGCTGAGCGGTTTGGTCCAAAGTTTACCCATGCCGGAATGGAAATGGGATCATGTGACAATGGACTTTGTGACTAGGTTGCCTATGAGCAAGTGGAAACACGATGCGGTCTGGGTAGTGGTTGACAGATTGACCAAATCTGCACACTTCATCGCAATCGCAGAAACAGATGGGGCCGAAGTGATCGCGGTCAGGTACATGGAAGAGATTGTTCGGCTTCACAGGGTACCGAAAGGACACGACCAAACGGCCATGGCCGAATGGGTATGGCGGGCGTACATGAGCGAACAGGAACGAATGAACGGATTCGTCCGAAGGGTGCCTTTTGGGGCCAAAACCGTGGCCCAGGACCCTATATAAAGGGGGCGTTCCTCTCATACCGAGGACACCATCGGAAACTGAAAAACACACCAAAAACTCGAGAGTACGAGTAAAGATCAGGAAGAAGAATCCGAGAAATAGAGAGTTCAGCGAGAAGGGTAAAAGGGTCGGAGGTACGGTACAGTACCGTCCTTATGGACTCTGGGTAATGGAGTAGTTGCATCAAACATGAGCATAAGTAATACTTGGGTTGGTCCGGTTGGTCGGAGGAAAGGGGGTGCGGCTCGGAAGTGGAGTGGGGACCGCCAGGTTTGCCGTGAAACGACTGAACTGATGCGCACACTACCTCTCTACCGTTCAACGTACCATCCGGGGTGTCTGAGTACGGACTGATCGGGCGGAGAAAAGTAAACGCGGCTTGGCGGTTGGACAGGGACCGGTACAGACCCCCAGTACACCATCCAAACTGATGCGCGGGATAACTCTCTACCGGCCGACCTCTGTACTGGACGGTTATTAGTACCTAGCGTGCATTCCATGACATGTACGGTTGAAAAGGGAATGTTATTGATGCCTACTTGGTTTCAGGAAAGGAGGGTGATCGCGGGAAAGGAAGTGCTTAGGCGCGGGACTCATGGCCGGGAAGATGAGTGGTGGTATGAAGGGTAGTTAGGATCGATTATACAGCTTGTACTAGCTTATTATGCAAACTCATAAGTTGTATCGAATCCTTTGATTACTTAATGAATATCGAATGTTTACTTACTCTAAGTATTATATCATAAGGACTATGTATGAATCACAGAATGTGCAAATGAACATTGTTTAAAGGAATGGGCCCTAAAATATGACTAAGTAGTGTAATGGGACGGGAGAACCTCTCCGGCAATAGTTGGCTGGGGATGGGGTCTTTCGACGACCAGGATATTTTCCTAGTCGGGATGGAACTAGGGTGGGATAAGACTTGATCTATTCGGAGAGTGACATAGATCAAGGGAAATAGATCGTGATGGAAAAGACGTAGATCAAGGAAATGACCAACTCCCAAAAAGAGCAAGATCGAGAATAGATCAATTCTCAAGTGGACAAAGGTCGAGAATCTCTACACCCACCGAATTCAAGGACAAATTCATTTTAAGGGGGGTAGACTTGTAACGCCCGCGTCCCGCGATCCTAAAGGGGGGCAATTTGTTTTAAGGAAATTGATAGCTAAATGAGCTAAAGTATCTAAACTACTAGCTCAAACAGCTAGAATATGAGCTGAACGAGCTGAAAGAACTCGATGAACAAGTAGTTCAGGTACGGGCAGCTCTTGGCCAGCTGCGGACAGCTAACGTCCAGCTGCGGACAGCTATCGGACCGCTGCTGACAACTATCGGCCAACTGTGGACATCTATTGGCGACCTGCGAACAGCTATCGGCCAGCTGTGGACAGCTATCAGCCAGCTAGCGTTTGCTCGACCAGCTGCCAAGGAGCTCGACTGAGCTCGGCCAGCTGGACGGTGGTGGACAGTGTGTGGGTCAGCTGGACAGCTTGTGGACAGTCATGGGACGCGGTGACCAAACAGTCATTGCCGAACAGACACGGTTGGACAAGCACGGCCGAACAGATACGAACGGACGGTCACGGCCGGACAGGCACGGACGAACGTGCACGATCGAAGGGTCTTGTTGGACAGGTGCCTTTTGGGGCCTAGACTTCGGCCAAGACCCTATAAATAGAGGGCGTGACCTTCATTTCCTGACACCATCATCCTTCCATCGTCCATCTAAGCCTAAGAAGAAAAGGGGGTGCGGCTCGGCGAGTTTACTTGTCCTAACTGATGCGCATGTTACCTCTTGATGTTCATATATTTTACCTTGTTTTCCCTTAGTTTATTCACAACTTTTGCATCTTTTGCTATCCATTTAGGCCATTATTGTGTAGCTTTAGGACTAATCATGCATTAGAGTATAGTTGCATTGCATTTGCATCTTTTCATGCATAAACAGGTGATTTTGGAGCTTAAGGAGCATGGAAGCAATGCTGAGGAGAAGTGAAGCAATCCTGAGGAGAAAACAAGAGAGTTAAGGTTGTAGAATCAAGGTCCAGAGTCCAACTCGACCGCACCACTCGACCGTGTGCTGAGGAGGACTCAACCGAGTGTAGAACGCACGAGAGAAGCCAGCTCGACCCCCCACTCGACCGAGCACTGGTCGAGTTGACGAAGCCGTTGACTGCTTTGACTTTTTGTATTTTTAGGGCTTCCACCTCATCTCCTATAAAAAGCCCTTGTACCTGCAGCCACCAAAGAGCCCAGCTTTTTAGAGAGTTTAAAACCTAGTTTTTACCTTTTTTAGATTTGATTCCTTTTGCACTTTTCTTTTATTTTAGATTTTGTACTTGTTTGAGAGAGAAAGACTAGATTCTTATATTTTGTTTGTTTCATAACTTTCAAAGTATTAAGATTTCGAGTTTTATTCCTTCATCAATATTGTAGATCTCTGTTTCATCTTTCCAATGATGCAAGTTTCATTATTTTCTGGGTTTTTGACATATTTCACCATGTGTTCTTGTGAGTAGTTTGTTTAGGACCTTGAGGATGGGTTAGGCTGGGTTGATCTTGTGGTTTGTTTGATTTGGTCAAGCTTGATTGTTGTAGATCTCTTCTAGGCTAGATGATCTTAATGCTGATCCTATATCTGAGAAGGTAGGGTTTGATTTCAAGCATCTTAGCATCACACCAATGTCTAAGGAGCATAGATAAGGCTAGATCTAGAGCTTACCATTAGGCTTGCTAAGAGATTAGAAGTCTTGTTTGGTTTGAGATGTATTGCTTAATGCCTGCTTGTGTAGATTCTTTTCTTTGTGAGAACAAGTCTAGAAATGCATAGGTTTGATTGTTTCTTGCCATGAGAGTGGATTAAACATGTCTTAGAATAGTATGTCTAGAGATCAGCTCAATGTTTGCTTGAGATTTGTTGACCAAGTTAGATAACCACAATGATTAGCTCAGCCCATGAATCCCTCCTCAAGGCCTTCTTTGTTTATTGAAATCTTAGTCTAAATATCATTGCTTGCTTGTTGTTTGATTAGTTTTAGCATTGCTCTGTTTTTCTTGTGTTGCTCTGTTTTCACGTTTAAGTCTAGCTCGACCACGTACTCGACCTACACTCGGTCGAGTGCTGCTCGAGTTCATCCCCAGAACTTGTGTTTTTGATTTGTGATTGTCTTGTTTCATTCCTGTTTCATTTCCATTGCATTCACGTAGTTTCCTGTTCATTACTTGTCTTGCATTAGTTCATTAGCATAGTGTCTATCTCTGTTCTAGTTTCATTATAGCTTTAATTTGTCTGTTCTGTTTGCATTTAGTATCTTGTTCTAGTTGTTTTTACTTTCTGCATTTCATATCTCATTTTAGGATTGTTAGTGACAAACAATCTTTACAATTGGCTTGACTTAGACTCATATGCACATCTTAATTGTTCACAATCACTCAGATAGGATTGACACCTCTTATACTGCAACTGCATAAGGGGAATTGAAACACCCTGACTTCTATTCATTCCCTACATCATCATTCCATACATCATTCATTCATACACCTCTTATACTGCCTGCGCTCGACCGTGTACCTGTTCGAGTCTATAGTAGAGTTTGTTGATGCACACAAGGTCAAAAGGCAAAGATAGTCTTCAACAGCCTATTGACAACATCCACAGGCTACAAAAGGGTTTGAGACATAAGCAAGGAAGAGTAGTTCAACAACAACAAGGTCAAGACATCATGGAGCAACAAGCTATCCATGAGCAAAGACCAAGGCACATTGGTGCAGGAGATGCACCCAATACCCACAACCAAAGGGCTGGAATTGTGCCACCTTCAGTAGCAAACAATAACTTTGAGATCAAGAGTGGATTGATCTCAATGATACAAGCAAACAAGTTTCATGGGTTGCCAATGGAGGATCCACTAGATCACCTTGATGAGTTTGACAGAATATGTGGACTCACAAAGATCAATGGAGTGAGTGAAGATGGATTCAAATTAAGGCTCTTCCCATTTTCTCTTGGAGACAAAGCTCACCTTTGGGAGAAGACTCTACCTACTGGAGCTATCACCACATGGGATGCATGCAAGGAAGCTTTTCTGGCCAAGTTCTTCTCCAATGCAAGGACTGCTAGGCTGAGGAATGAGATTTCTGGGTTTGCTCAAAGGAATAATGAGAGCTTTTGTGAAGCTTGGGAGAGGTTTAAAGGATTCCAAACTCAGTGTCCTCACCATGGCTTCAGCAATGAGTCACTTCTAAGCACCTTGTATAGAGGAGTGCTTCCCAAGATAAGAATGCTTCTTGACACAGCCTCTAATGGCAACTTCCTCAACAAGAATGTGGAAGAAGGATGGGAATTAGTTGAGAATCTTGCTCAATCTGATGGCAATTATAATGAGGACTATGATAGGACCATAAGGAGCTCCTCAACTGATCAAGAGGACAAGTATAAGAAGGATTTGAAGATGGTCAATGAGAAGCTTGACAAGATCCTCCTCAGCCAATCCAAGTCCATTCACTTCATTGGTGAAGAGGAAGCTCCAGTTCAAGAGGGGGAGCCTGAATTTGCTGAGTTGTGCTACATGCAAAACCAGGGAGGATTCAAAGGCTACAACCAAGGAGGTTTCAAGAACAACAATCTCTCTTATAGGAGCACCAATGTGGCCAACCCTCAAGACCAGGTCTATCCACCTCCTCAACCTCAACAGCAACAAAACTACATCCCCAAGCAACAACACCAAGTGTTCCAGCCCCAATTGTGTCCCCCACCAGGGTTTCAGACTAACCAAGGCCAGGAACAAGACTTAAGAGCAATGATGCAACAGTTGTTGATTGGGCAAACACAAGGCAAGATTGAGGAAGCCAAGCAGTTTGCTGAGTTGAATCAAAGGCTCACATCACAGTACAATGATCTGAACATGAAGTTTGAAGGTCTCAACTCCAGAATGAAGTATATGGAGAGTAACATTGCCTCTACTTCAGCTCCTAAACCCAACCAACTCCCTGGAAAAGCTGTTCAAAATCCAAGGGAGTTCACTGCAAAAGCCATTCATATCTCTGATGAGGAAGTCACTGAGGACGGTGAAGTCCAAATTTGGGGGAATTCATTAGTTACTGAAGCCCCAAGTGACGTTTGTGCAAAGCAACTGGAGTCCGTTATTGCACTCGACCAAGTACTCGAACAGCCACTCGATCGAGTGCATGCTCGAGTGGTCGATCGAGTTGCAGACTCAGAAGCTGTCAAGCCTGCTAAGTACACTCCTCCTGCTTACAAGCCACCTCTTCCATTCCCAGGACGTTTCAAAGCACAAAAGATTAAGGAGCTTAGGGAAATCATTGAGAGAAAGGAGATGATGGCTAAGCAACAAGAAGAAGAGAGGGTTTTAAAGGAAGAAGCTGTGGTTGAGGAAGTGTTGGCCATACAAGAGATCACCATTGCTTACCAAGAAGAAGAGAGAGGACCTGCCTTGGAACAGTATGATCCATATCCTCTCTACAAAGACTTTTTGCTTGATTTGTCAAAGAAGAAGGCTGAAGCTCAAGATGAGAAGGATCTTGAGGACCTTGGAGGAGTTATCATTCCAATCAAGCTTAAGGATCCAGGTCCATTCTATCTGCCTTGCACACTTAGCTATCTTCACTACAACCAATGCCTTTGTGATTTGGGAGCTTCAACAAGTGTGATGCCATACTCCATAGCACAAAAGCTTGGGAGAACTGATTTCAAGTCCACCAACCTTCATATATGTTTAGCTGATGGGTCAAACAAGGAGATAGTTGGAAGGTTGGAGAATGTCCCAGTCAAGATAGGGAAGGCAAGGGTTCACACTGATTTTGTGGTGTTGGAGATGGACAAGGAACCTGAAGATCCAATCATTCTTGGAAGGCCATTCCTAGCCACTGTTGGAGCAGTTATTGATGTCAAAGAGGGTCTTGTGACCTTGAACATTGCTGAAGATATAGCCATGAAGTTTAACATCTATAACCCAACCAACCTTCCTACCATTGATGATCAACCTTTTACTATCAAGGACAAAGGAGGTCAAGAAGGTTCAAGTGGTGAAGCAACTCCAAAGGCTAAGCTCTCCTTTCAAGATGATTCTGTGGAAAAGCTTAAGAGGTCAGTTCAAGAGTTGACTAGTATGGTTGAGGATCTTCAAGTTAAGCTGAACAAGAGGTCCTTAAGGAAGGCAAGACCAAGGCTCAAAATCAAGAAGAAACATGGTTTGTGTGTTAAGGGTGAGGTGATCAAGGATCAACTTCACAGTGATCAAGAGGTTCCAGGGAGGATTTCATCACCTCCTTGGTATCTAAACCAAGTCTAAAAAGGACACCAAAGTCAAGCTTAGTGACTTTAAACAAGCTCACTAGGGAGGAAGTCCCTAAGGTATCCTTTGTAAATATGGTTTATTTTCCTTGTAGTTTTGATGTGTTTTCTTTTTTGTTTGTGTTGGACAGGCCTTTAGGTGAGAATGTAGTTGGGTAAGGAGGGAATTAGACTTGGAGAAGGAGACTCGCAAGCCCACTCGACCTACCCACGAGAGGTACTCGACCGAGCTGGAAAGGAATTGAGGCCCATTTGATCTTCAAATCGCTAGAACGATCAAGTGGAGGGAAGAACAAGAAGAAAAATTTTGAAATTTCAAAGTTTGGTCAAGGTGCTCGACCGTGTACAGTCGAGTGTGGGGTCGAGTGGCAGCAAAAAGCAGGTCAAAGATTCCCATTTCAAATTTGAATGGTATGGACGCTCCACCCTTGTCTCTTTGTCCCCTTAGCTTCTTTATATAGACCTTGCACGAAATTATACCTCTCACATTCTCTCATTTGCTCAAAACCATTGAATTCAAGTTTTAAAGTCTCTCTCATAGCTTATCTTTTGCTCAAGCTTAGTTCTTTCAAGTTTTTGGTTCACTAACCTATTAACTTTGAGCTTTGAGTCTATTCCCTTCAGTTCTATTTGAAAAATGTCTTCAAGAATCACTAGGAAGTCTCAACAAACCGCTGCAACCTCCATGGAACGTCATGATGCTAGCCTTGAATCAAGAGGAGAAGCTGGAAGGGCCACTCGACGCCCCACTCGATCATGCACTCGACCGAGTGGTGGTTCGAGCAGCCGGTCGAGCCAGATGCCGCGTCCAAGGAGAGAGAGAGTTGAGGAAGATCCTGAGAGGACTGAGAGTGAGGAGGAAAGGGAGTCAACTCTCAATGAGTTCATGAGGAGACACAAGGCCAAAGGGAAGAGGCCAGCAGTTGAGGTTGAACAAGAGGAGAGTGAGAATGAGAGTGAGGAAGAAAGTGAAAAAGAAGAGATAGAGGATGATGGAGAAGCTGAGTCCTGTGGGTTGTCAAAGAGGCAACTCTATGATGCTTTCATGAGAATGGAGTTCTTAGGGACTAGATATCCACACAAGGAAACCATGGAGAAGCTAGCCATTGGTGAAGATGTGGAGTATCTCTTTGAGAAGAGCAACCTAACCAAGTTTATGGGGCTTTGCATGGAGGGCTACAAAGAAGAGAGTTGTGAGTTTCTAGCCACAGTCAAGCTGCATACATATGCAAGGAAGGATGCTGAGTTTGGAGCTGGTCACATTGCTTTCACAATCAAGGGGAAAAGGTATGAACTTTCAATGAAGAAGATAGCCAATGTGTTTGGTTTTGAGGTTGGGAGCAATAGGAGTTTGATGATTCCAAGAGAAGAGCTCTATGCTGTGTGGGAAACCATTGGGGACAACAAATACTACTCATCCTCCAATTCCAAGAGTTCAAGGATAAGGAGCCCAGTCCTAAGGTACTTCCACAAAGCTCTTGCCAACACCTTCTTTGCTAGGAAGGAAACTGGGAACATTAATGAGGGGGAGCTAAAGATGATTGATTTGGCTCTCAATGGAATCATCTTTCAAGCAAGAAATGGTACCATCATTCTTGGGAGCACTGTGGAGACTGACCTAGCAATGGTGCTCATTGACCACATGATTTACTTGAGAAGTTGGGTAGGCAAGTTGGAGAACAAAGGATCAAGAGGAGCACTAACCATTGGAGGCATCATTACTCCAATCCTACAAGCTGCTAAGGTTCCACTTAGAGGAGAAAGGGTTTCACCAAGATGGATTGACTCTAGCTACCTCACCTCTACTCTCATCCTAGCCAAGGAGATGCATCAAGGGAATCACATTTTCAACTTTGAACTTCCAACACTTGGGAAAAAGCAACTGATTTTGCCTAACCAAGAGCTCACCACCATTCAAGAAGGAGCCAACATTGACTTTTGGCCAGTTGAGGAGCATTTGTTTGATGGGATAGTTCAACTTAGAGTTGATGAAGCTGGAGATGTGCAAATGGCTGATGGGGAGGAGCAATTTTACTTTGAGGATTATGAGCTCAACCCAAGAGATAGTAGAGGAGTGAGGGAGGCTACCAAGAGATTAACCCTTTTGCAAAAATGGAACAAATGGCATGGGAAGAGGTTTGATAAGCTGAAGAAGAAGGTGACCAACATGGCTAAGTCTATCAAGGGCTTAAAGAAGGAGATTGCTGAGTTGAAGAGTGGGAATTCTTCACCTACACCATCAAGCCCTTTGAGGAGGAGTAGCTCAACTAGAGCACTTTCTAGAGTTGCGAACCCTGTGGAACCAGCTAGGGCTTCAATGTATGAGCCAAATCAGAGGAAGAGGAGCTCAAGTACCCGAGAACAACCATTTTCAAGGTACTCGACCGGGTCACTCGAGCACCCACTCGACCGAGCACCTCCAATGCACTCGGCCGAGTTCCAGCCCAGATCAACCTATGGCTTCCCACCTCCAGCTGCTTATCCAGGATATCAAGGTTACCCTCCCATCCCACCCCAGTACTTCATGGATCCAGCACTCTACCAGCAGTTCTACCAGCAGCAAGGTCAACATTTTGACACTCGTGGTCCAGCTCGACCCCCCCACTCGAGCACGTACTCGACCGAGTCCCGGTCGATTCCCATCGTCGAGCTGCCCCAATCTCCACCTCCAAGTCACCAGCAAGACCCCAACTACTCCTATGACAGCATGCAGATGGATGTGGACAACTACTTCCACAATCCCTAAGGTACCACTATCACCTTCACTTGTAGATATCATTGCATTTGACATTGTGTTTTGTTTTTTGTTTTTCATCTTGAATCCTCAATCAAATTTCTTTCACACAGGGACTGTGTGATTTAAGTTTGGGGGAGGGTTTGAGATAGCATTTGACATTGTGTTTTGTGATTCTTATTTCAAATTTTTAGCATCATCATGTTAATACTTGCATAGCATCTAAGGCATAGAAAAACCCTAAAAATTTGAAATTTTTTGCAAAAATCTTTAAAAAAAAAGAGTGTTCATGTAGTTTGCACTGCACATTAGGATCTTGTTTAGCATGTTTCATGTAGGATTGTATAGTATTTGCATTAGGGATCTATGATGAGTATTCCCTTGTTAGCTTGTTTATTCACTAGACTAGGATCAATGCCCAAGTTAATAGTACTTTGATGCTAGTTGAGTGGTTAGAAGAATAAGATTGAACCAAGCCTTGAATTCCTACATTGCATTTGGTCTAAATTGAAGCATGTTGAGATTTGAAACCATTTCCTATTTATAAGAACCTAATATTGACTTTCAATTATCAATGTGTGCATTGCTTTAAACTCATGGATACCATATACATATTTGGATCATCTTCTTCCTTTTTACCACTCTTGTTGATCCAAGTAGCTGATTTCCTCATTAAGAATCAGTTCCCCTACCCCTAAACCAAACCTTCTTTCAAGCCATGTTTATTCTTGTGTGTGTGAGGCCTATTTTTGGGATTGAGCTTGGTAGAAAGTGTTAGGTTTGAACTGACAAGAGTAAAGCCTTGTGTAGTTCTAGTTTGCATTTTTCAAACTAGATAGGACTAGGTGGTTCACTTGTTGGGTTTGGGACTTGGCTATTATGAAAAGAAAAGAGGAAAAAGAGAAAGAAAAGGTTAGAGTCTTTAGGAGGGGAATGTGTTTAAGAAAATTTAAAGTCTAGTGAAAGAATGGGAAGAATAAGGTTGTTTAAAGATGGTTCTAGTTAAAGAAAAGAAAGAAAGAAAAGAGAAGTCTAGCAAAATGCTTATATGTCTTAAGAATAAGAAGAAAAGAGAACCATAGCAAATAAGTAAGAATCCCCCATTCCACTAGAAAGATCAAATAAGAAACCTCTCCTAAGACTTTAAAACCAAAAGAGAAAAGGGTGAAAAAGAAGAAAAGAAGTTAAAGGGTAGCACTAGGATCAATTGGGTTTAGATTGATAGGATAAACACTTTGGGTGCCTTTGGGTAGACAAGGTTTTGTTCTTGTATGTGTCTAAGTGTTCTTACCTTTAGCATTCTTCTAAAGCTCAATCCATTTTTTATGAGAGAACCTTGATATTGATAAGCCCTACTCTAAAAAGAGACCATCATTGTCTCTAAACCTTTTACTGCCAAGCCAAATGAGTTTAAGCATTGCATAGAATTGATTCATGTTCTTGATTAATGAATGTTAAAGGAAATGGTTGATTTGAATGCATGTGGATGTCTAAGGCTCAAATCAGTGAAGGTTGTGATATGCTTGTCTAAAGTCTTTAAGTATAGCTCATTCAACTTGCATCATAGTACTAGTAACTTGGACATTGATTCTAGATAGTCTATTTGCAAGCTTTAGGAGCTGAGATCCCACTTTCAAACCTCACCTACCTTCTTTTGTCTTGATTATTTGCTTGAGGGCAAGCAAAGACTAAGTTTGGGGGTGTTGATGTTCATATATTTTACCTTGTTTTCCCTTAGTTTATTCACAACTTTTGCATCTTTTGCTATCCATTTAGGCCATTATTGTGTAGCTTTAGGACTAATCATGCATTAGAGTATAGTTGCATTGCATTTGCATCTTTTCATGCATAAACAGGTGATTTTGGAGCTTAAGGAGCATGGAAGCAATGCTGAGGAGAAGTGAAGCAATCCTGAGGAGAAAACAAGAGAGTTAAGGCTGTAGAATCAAGGTCCGGAGTCCAACTCGACCGCACCACTCGACCACCACTCGACCGTGTGCTGAGAAGGACTCGACCGAGTGGAGAATGCACGAGAGAAGCCAGCTCGACCAGCCACTCGACCGAGCACTGGTCGAGTTGACCGAGCCGTTGACTACTTTGACTTTTTGTATTTTTAGGGCTTCCACCTCATCTCCTATATAAAGCCCTTGTACCTGCAGCCACCAAAGAGTCCAGCTTTTTAGAGAGTCTAAAACCTAGTTTTTACCTTTTTTAGATATTATTCCTTTTGCACTTTTTTTTTTTTTTAGATTTTGTACTTGTTTGAGAGAGAAAGACTAGATTCTTATATTTTGTTTGTTTCATAACTTTCAAAGTATTAAGATTTCGAGTTTTATTCCTTCATCAATATTGTAGATCTCTGTTTCATCTTTCTAATGATGCAAGTTTCATTATTTTCTGGGTTTTTGACATATTTCACCATGTGTTCTTGTGAGTAGTTTGTTTAGGACCTTGAGGATGGGTTAGGCTGGGTTGATCTTGTGGTTTGTTTGATTTGGTCAAGCTTGATTGTTGTAGATCTCTTCTAGGCTAGATGATCTTAATGCTGATCCTATATCTGAGAAGGTAGGGTTTGATTTCAAGCATCTTAGCATCACACCAATGTCTAAGGAGCATAGATAAGGCTAGATCTAGAGCTTACCATTAGGCTTGCTAAGAGATTAGAAGTCTTGTTTGGTTTGAGATGTATTGCTTAATGCCTGCTTGTGTAGATTCTTTTCTTTGTGAGAACAAGTCTAGAAATGCATAGGTTTGATTGTTTCTTGCCATGAGAGTGGATTAAACATGTCTTAGAATAGTATGTCTAGAGATCAGCTCAATGTTTGCTTGAGATTTGTTGACCAAGTTAGATAACCACAATGATTAGCTCAGCCCATGAATCCCTCCTCAAGGCCTTCTTTGTTTATTGAAATCTTAGTCTAAATATCATTGCTTGCTTGTTGTTTGATTAGTTTCAGCATTGCTCTGTTTTTCTTGTGTTGCTCTGTTTTCACGTTTAAGTCTAGCTCGACCACGTACTCGACCTACACTCGGTCGAGTGCTGCTCGAGTTCATCCCCAGAACTTGTGTTTTTGATTTGTGATTGTCTTGTTTCATTCCTGTTTCATTTCCATTGCATTCACGTAGTTTCCTGTTCATTACTTGTCTTGCATTAGTTCATTAGCATAGTGTCTATCTCTGTTCTAGTTTCATTATAGCTTTAATTTGTCTGTTCTGTTTGCATTTAGTATCTTGTTCTAGTTGTTTTTACTTTCTGCATTTCATATCTCATTTTAGGATTGTTAGTGACAAACAATCTTTACAATTGGCTTGACTTAGACTCATATGCACATCTTAATTGTTCACAATCACTCAGATAGGATTGACACCTCTTATACTGCAACTGCATAAGGGGAATTGAAACACCCTGACTTCTATTCATTCCATACATCATCATTCCATACATCATTCATTCATACTCCACAAAGAAAGTCAGTTTCACCTCTCTATCGAAGGTACGATCAGACGAGCGTTGGTTTGGCAAGCGGGCCAATCCGATCGTAGGATAAGCGGTGGTTCGTCCATGGAGTCGAACCGATCGCAGGATGATCTACGGTTTGATCATAGAGTCGGATCGATCGAAAGGTCATCGACGATCTGCGTTAATGGACAGATCGATCGAGGGTTGATCGATGATTCAATCGCTAGGCGGATTGGGTGATCAAAGGTTCAACGATACCAGCCGTAGGATGGATTGATTGGTCGGGTGGTCGACAAGTCGTCGGAAGTATCGGCCCGGTATGTGGTTGATCGGCGATTCGATTAAGGGTTCGGATCGTCTGATCGGACCAGGCACTGATACCAAGACCGACGAGTCGATCGAGGTACCAAGGTAGGACCGACAGGTCAAATAATGGCACGTCCGATGCCAAGCTTCGGGAACATGAGTGGTTCGGGAAGCCGATAGCGCAACCGATCACCATGCACCGAAGAGACTATAAGTCCCTATCCCTAATATGTGCAAAGCCTGTGGGGTTGGTTGGTTGTATGGCTAAGCACAAAGGGATAGGTCAGGGTAAAGATATATTCCGCTGCGTATAGAGGTTTACAAAGCAAGGCCGCTAGCCAAAGCTAAGTAAACGAATCAATGGATATTCGGCCAGGAACAGAGCCGAATGGAAGCCGTGACCGCGGACGCGGGGACGTCAGGGTCGGGGTCTTTCAACCACCACACTCGAACAAACACTCGACCATGTGCAGAGAGGGACTCGACCGGTCGGAAGAAGCAGAAGAAGAGGTCACTCGACCAAGCACTCGACCGAGTACCTGGTCAAGTTGACCGAGCTGCCTTCCTATTTTGTTTTCTAGCCATTTTAGGGCTTCCCCTCTCTCCTATATAAAGTCCTTGTACCTCATGGTCGGAAAGAGAGCACTTTTTAGAGAAATAATATCTAGACCTAGTATTTACCCTTTTGGGAATTATATACTTTTTGCCTTTCTTTTGCTTAGATCATTAGCCACTCTTGTATTATCTCAAGAAATCTTTGATACTTGTTGGTTCCATAACTTTCTAAGTATTGAGTATTTGAGTTTGATATCTTCTTCAATATTTTAGATCTCTATCTTGTCTATCTAATCTTGCAAGTTTCATTGATTTCTGGGTTTATGATTTTGTTCATCATGTTTAGTGATTGTGAGTAGTGTGTAGAGATCTTAAGGATGGATTAGGTTGGGCAAAGGTTATGGGTGTTTAGATTGATCAAGCTTTATTTTTATACATCTCTTCTAGATTAGATATGCTCTATGCTATCCTTATACTGAGAAGGTAAGGCTAATGTTAGAGATTATCATGAAGCATGCTATGAGATCTTGAGGAGATTGAGAAAGCTGTTATTCCAACAAAACCTGAAGACCCAGGTCCATTTAATCTGCCATGCTCTTTCAGCTACTTTCATTTCAACAAATGCTTGTGTGACTTAGGGGCATCTATCAGTGTAATGCCCTACTTCATTGCATAGAAGCTTGGGCATACTGACTTCAAGCCCAATAACCTCTACTTATGTCTAGCTGATGGATCACATAAAGATGTTGTTGGTAAGTTGGCGAATTTCCCAGTCAAGATAGGCCAGACCAGAATTCCCACTGATTTCCTCATTATAGACATGGATAAGGAGCTAGAAGACCCTATCATCCTAGGAAGACCATTCCTAGCTACTACTGGAGCTGTAATTGATGTTAAGGAGGGGTTGATAACCTTGAGCATAGCTGAGGGTTTGATCATGAAATTTGATATCAACAACCCAACCAATTT